>NC_134355.1:575673968-575813968 GCF_048569485.1 Anomaloglossus baeobatrachus
GGGCCAGAAGTGACGCATGCACAAATGAGATTTCGGCTTGTCATTCCACTGAGAATTCCATCAGTGCACGCACCGCCTCCGGGCGACATTTCTTTAAGGCCAGCACCGCCGACGGTTTCTGGATGCTCCTCCTGCCGGACAATGCCCGCATCAAGCATCTGGGACACCTGCTGCACCTCCCGCAGCATCGCCCTACTCCACCACCCTCCGTGCCTCTGGGACAGCGCGCCACCACCGTTGTCACTTCCCTCTGGTAAAACAGCACAGTATTATAAGACAGACCCCATATTTGTTTTCCTTTTTCTTTAAATTTGGGGTGTCTTATAATCTGGTACGTCTAATAAAACAAAAAGTATGGTATATCCTGCAGTTATGGCTTGTCTCAGTTCCAAGGTGGCTCTACGCTGTGATCCAGAGAGGGGTCCTAAATGAGGCTACTCTCTTACATCCACAGATCCCCAAAAGATGTCTAGAGAAAAAAAGAAAAGAAATCTGGTGTAAAAAGGAAGAAGCTTTTTTATACTTACAGAACGTAATCGTTTCTTGGGAGGGCTGCTGGAAAGTCCATCAAGCTGACCGTGCTCCGCCAAAAATCCCATAACTTGTTCCAAAAAGGAATTAGCATCTAACTTGTGCCATTCAACCATCTTTTGGCCTTTGGAATAGAAAGGGGTGACAAAAAAAAAAAAAAATTATCAACATAGTCAGTGAAAGATTAGAAGGAAGAAATCAAGAATAAGGGCAAGCTTAACATGGTCAATCACCTGTACGAGGGTCCAATATGGAAACATACGGGAAGTCAGATAACTTGTAAAACTGTATGTATCTCTGACCTTCTTCACTGTCATGGTAAACCTGTAAAAACACAACAAAGTGATGACTTGTGGGTAACAGCATGGCTAAATTGGATTGCTTGAAAAGTCCATTAACCGCTTTCTGTAAAGAAAAGTATGGTCAAGTTAGGCACAAAGAAGGGAATTTTGTTTACTTACCGTAAATTCCTTTTCTTCTAGCTCCAATTGGGAGACCCAGACAATTGGGTGTATAGCTATGCCTCCGGAGGCCACACAAAGTATTACACTAAAAGTGTAAAGCCCCTCCCCTTCTGCCTATACACCCCCTGTGCTCACGGGCTCCTCAGTTTTGGTGCAAAAGCAAGAAGGAGGAAAAAATTATAATTGGTTTAAAGTAAATTCAATCCGAAGGAATATCGGAGAACTGAAACCATTCAACATGAACAACATGTGTACACAAAAAACAGGGGCGGGTGCTGGGTCTCCCAATTGGAGCTAGAAGAAAAGGAATTTACGGTAAGTAAACAAAATTCCCTTCTTTGTCGCTCCATTGGGAGACCCAGACAATTGGGACGTCCAAAAGCAGTCCCTGGGTGGGTAAATAATACCTCATAATAGAGCCGCAACCGGCTCCGTCCTACAGGTGGGCAACCGCCGCCTGAAGGACTCGCCTACCTAGGCTGGCATCTGCCGAAGCATAGGTATGCACCTGATAGTGTTTCGTGAAAGTGTGCAGGCTCGACCAGGTAGCCGCCTGACACACCTGCTGAGCCGTAGCCTGGTGCCGCAAAGCCCAGGACGCTCCCACGGCCCTGGTAGAATGGGCCTTCAGCCCTGAGGGAACCGGAAGCCCGGAGGAACGATAAGCCTCGAGAATTGGTTCCTTGATCCACCGAGCCAGGGTTGATTTGGAAGCTTGTGTCCCTTTACGCTGGCCAGCGACAAGGACAAAGAGTGCATCCGAGCGGCGCAGGGGCGCCGTACGAGAAATGTAGAATCTGAGTGCTCTCACCAGATCTAACAAGTGCAAATCCTTTTCACATTGGTGAACTGGATGAGGACAAAAAGAGGGTAAGGAGATATCCTGATTGAGATGAAAGGGGGATACCACCTTAGGGAGAAATTCCGGAACCGGACGCAGAACCACCTTGTCCTGGTGAAACACCAGGAAGGGGGCTTTGCATGACAGCGCTGCTAGCTCAGACACTCTCCGAAGTGATGTGACTGCCACTAGGAAGACCACCTTCTGTGAAAGGCGCGAGAGAGAGATATCCCTCATTGGCTCGAACGGTGGTTTCTGAAGAACCATCAGCACCCTGTTCAGATCCCAGGGTTCTAACGGACGCCTGTAAGGAGGTACGATGTGACAAACCCCCTGCAGGAACGTGCGTACCTGTGGAAGTCTGGCTAGGCGCTTCTGAAAAAAGACAGAGCGCAGAGACTTGTCCCTTAAGGGAGCCTAGTGACAAACCCTTTTCTAATCCGGATTGAAGAAAGGACAGAAAAGTGGGCAAGGTAAACGGCCAGGGAGAAACGCCCTGAGCAGAGCACCACGACAGGAAAATTTTCCACGTCCTGTGGTAGATCTTGGCGGACGTTGGTTTCCTAGCCTGTCTCATGGTGGCAATGACCTCTTGAGATAATCCTGAAGACGCTAGGATCCAGGACTCAATGGCCACACAGTCAGGTTCAGGGCCGCAGAATTCAGATGGAAAAACGGCCCTTGAGACAGCAAGTCTGGTCGGTCTGGGAGTGCCCACGGTTGGCCGACCGTGAGATGCCACAGATCCGGGTACCACGGCCTCCTCGGCCAGTCTGGAGCGTCGAGGATGGCGCGACGGCAGTCGGCCCTGATCTTGCGTAACACTCTGGGCAACAGTGCCAGAGGAGGAAACACATAAGGGAGTTGAAACTGCGACCAATCCTGAACTAAGGCGTCTGCCGCCAGAGCTCTGTGATCTTGAGACCGTGCCATGAACGTCGGGACCTTGTTGTTGTGCCGGGACGCCATTAGGTCGACGTCCGTAATGCCCCAGCGGCAACAGATCTCCTGAAACACGTCCGGGTGAAGGGACCATTCCCCTGCGTCCATGCCCTGGCGACTGAGAAAATCTGCTTCCCAGTTTTCTACGCCCGGGATGTGAACTGCGGATATGGTGGAGGCTGTGGCTTCCACCCATAGCAGAATCCGCCGGACCTCCTGGAAGGCTTGCCGACTGCGTGTCCCGCCTTGGTGGTTGATGTATGCCACCGCTGTGGAGTTGTCCGACTGAATTCGGATCTGTTTGCCTTCCAGCCACGGCTGGAACGCCTTTAGGGCAAGATACACTGCCCTTATCTCCAGAACATTGATCTGAAGGGAGGACTCTGTCTGAGTCCAAGTCCCCTGAGCCCTGTGGTGGAGAAAGACCGCTCCCCACCCTGACAGGCTCGCGTCCGTCGTGACCACAGCCCAGGATGGGGGCAGGAAGGATTTCCCCTTCGACAGAGAAGTGGGAAGAAGCCACCACTGAAGGGAAGCTTTGGCTGCCCGAGAAAGGGAGACGTTCCTGTCGAGGGACGTCGACTTCCTGTCCCATTTGCGGAGAATGTCCCATTGAAGTGGGCGCAGATGAAACTGCGCAAAAGGAACTGCCTCCATTGCTGCCACCATCTTCCCTAGGAAGTGCATGAGGCGCCTCAGGGGGTGTGACTGACCATGAAGGAGAGATTGCACCCCTGTCTGTAGTGAACGCTGTTTGTTCAGCGGAAGCTTCACTATCGCTGAGAGAGTATGAAACTCCATGCCAAGATATGTCAGTGATTGGGCCGGTGTCAGATTTGACTTTGGAAAATTGATGATCCACCCGAAACTCTGGAGAGTTTCCAGAGCAATGTTCAGGCTGTGTTGGCATGCCCCTTGAGAGGGTGCCTTGACAAGTAGATCGTCTAAGTAAGGGATCACCGAGTGTCCCTGAGAGTGTAGGATTGCCACCACTGTTGCCATGACCTTGGTGAAGACCCGTGGGGCTGTTGCCAGGCCAAAAGGTAGTGCCACGAACTGAAGGTGTTCGTCCCCTATGGCGAAGCGCAGGAAGCGCTGATGCTCTGGCGCAATCGGTACGTGGAGATAAGCATCTTTGATGTCTATTGATGCCAGGAAATCTCCTTGGGACATGGAGGCGATGACGGAGCGAAGCGATTCCATCCGGAACCGCCTGGTTTTCACATGCTTGTTGAGCAGCTTTAGGTCCAGAACGGGACGGAAGGATCCGTCCTTTTTTGGCACCACGAACAAGTTGGAGTAAAAACCGTGACCCCGTTGCTGAAGAGGAACCGGGATCACCACTCTTTCCGCCTTCAGGGTGCCCACCGCCTGCATAAGAGCCTCGGCTCTGTCGGGGGGTGGAGATGTTCTGAAGAAACGAGTCGGAGGACGAGAGTTGAACTCTATCCTGTAACCGTGAGATAGAATGTCTCTCACCCATCGGTCTTTTACTTGTGGCAGCCAGGTGTCGCAAAAGCGGGAGAGCCTGCCACCGACCGAGGATGCGGTTTGAAGAGGCCGAAAGTCATGAGGAGGCCGCTTTGGGAGCGGTGCCTCCGGCGGTCTTTTTAGGACGTGACTTAGACCGCCATGCATCTGAGTTCCTCTGATCTTTCTGAGGCCTTTTGGACGAGGAAAATTGAGATCTGCCCGAGGTCCGAAAGGACCGAAACCTCGATTGTACCTTCCGTGGTTGAGGTCTGTTTGGTTTGGACTGGGGTAAGGATGAATCCTTTCCCTTGGATTGTTTAATGATTTCATCCAATCGCTCACCAAACAAGCGGTCGCCAGCCAATGGCAAACCGGTTAAGAACTTTTTGGAAGCAGAGTCTGCCTTCCATTCACGTAGCCACATGGCCCTGCGGAGTACCACCGAGTTGGCGGATGCCACCGCCGTACGGCTCGCAGAGTCCAGGATAGCATTAATGGCGTAGGACGCAAACGCCGACGCCTGATTGGTTAAGGCCACCACTTGTGGGGCAGATGTACGTGTTACCGCATGAATCTGCGCCTGACAAGCTGAGATAGCTTGGAGTGCCCATACGGCAGCGAATGCTGGAGCAAAAGACGCGCCTATAGCTTCATAGATGGATTTTAACCATAGTTCCATCTGTCTGTCAGTGGCATCTTTGAGTGAAGCCCCGTCTTCCACTGCAACTATGGATCTAGCCGCCAGTCTGGAGATTGGAGGATCCACCTTAGGACACTGAGTCCAGCCCTTGACAACCTCGGGGGGGGAAGGGATAACGTGTGTCCTTAAGGCGCTTGGAAAAACGCTTGTCTGGACAGTCTCGGTTTTTCTGGATTGCCTCTCTGAAGTCAGAGTGATCCAGAAACATATTTAATGTACGCTTTGGAAACCTGAAACGGAATTTCTCCTGAGAAGCAGGACTCCTCAATTGGAGGAGCTGGGGGAGAAATATCCAACACCTGATTGATGGTCGCTATAAGGTCATTCACTACTGCGTCACCTTCAGGTGTATCTAGGTTGAGAGCGGCTTCAGTATCAGAATCCTGATCTGATACCTCCGCTTCATCCTCCAGAGAGTCCCCCTGCTGGGACCCTGAACAGTGTGATGAAGTGGAGGGAATTTCCCAGCGACCCCGCTTGGGCGGCCTGGGACTGCGGTCCGTGTCAGAGACCTCACCCTGGGACCTGTGGGTTACCCCCGGGGCACATTGCTGTTCCAATTGAGGGGGACCAGCGGTCAAGGATTGGATAGAGCCCGGGGCCTGAATCACCGGTCTGGACTGCAAAGCTTCCAGTATTTTAGCAGACCATTTATCCATAGTCTCAGACAGTTTGTCAGCAAAGGCTGCAAACTCCGTCCCTGTCACCTGGACAGTGGTAGCAGGTGGATCCACCTGGGCCACCTGTAGCAGAGGCTCCGGCTGAGTAAGTGCCACAGGGGCCGAGCATTGCACACAATGAGGGTCAGTGGACCCTGCCGGTAGTACAGCTGTACATGAGGTACAGGTTGCAAAGTACGCCTGTGCTTTGGCACCCTTGCTTTTTGCAGATGACATGTTGTCTCCTCTGAGAACAACCAGGAGAGTATATAGCCAAAAATCAACAGAGCGACCGTACAGTGCAATGTATAGCATATATATATATATATATATATATATATATATATATATATATATATATATATATATATATATATATATATATATATATATACACATACACTTCGGTACTCAGTGGGGCCAGCACCACAGGTGCTGCTTACCGACCGCTCAGAGCGGTTGTGTGGTCACCAGATTCCCTGCCTGGGTCTCCCTGTGTTGCCTCTCCTCTCCAGCGTCTGAATCGCTGACAGGAATGGCTGCCGGCGTTCTGTGGGGAGGAGGAGACCGTGGGCGTGCCCAAGAAAAGTGCGGGAATCCAGTGCCCCACTGTACTGAGTGAGGAGGGAGGAGGATACTAATGTATGCTCCAGCCCTCCGCTGACGATCCGTGCAGCGTCCCGCCCCTCCCCTGACTGGCAGGCCTGTGGGCGGGAAAGAATGACACTAGGCCGCAGAAGCCGGGGACTAAAGTTATAAGCGCGGCCGGCAATAAGCGCGGCCGCGCGGTAGTCCCCCGGCGCACTAACACCTCCAGCAGTGCTGGAAAGTGTCTGGCACTAACGCTCCATGTCCGGCGCACTAACACACCCAGCAGAGCTGGAAAGTGTCTGGCACAAACGCTCCATGTCCGGCGCACTAACACACCCAGCAGAGCTGGAAAGTGTCTGGCACAAGCGCTCCATGCCCGGCGCACTAACACACCCAGCAGTGCTGTAATGTGTATGGGACCAGCGCTCCATGCGCGGTCCCCACGGGGACACAGAGTACCTCATAGTAGCAGGGCTTTGTCCCTGATGATATCCAGCTCCTATCCTGCAGATTCCCAGGGGCTGCGGAGGGAGCACGGTCCCAGTGCCTGGAGACCGATCCGGATCCCACTTCACCCAGAGCCCATTAAGGGATGGGGAAGGAAAACAGCATGTGGCTCCTGCCTGTGTACCCGCAATGGGCACCTCAACCTTAACAACACCGCCGACAAAGTGGGGTGAGAAGGGAGCATGCTGGGGGCCCTGTTATGGGCCCTCTTTTCTTCCATCCGACCTAGTCAGCAGCTGCTGCTGACCAAGCTGTGGAGCTATGCGTGGATGTCTGCCTCCTTCGCACAAAGCATAAAAACTGAGGAGCCCGTGAGCACGGGGGGTGTATAGGCAGAAGGGGAGGGGCTTTACACTTTTAGTGTAATACTTTGTGTGGCCTCCGGAGGCATAGCTATACACCCAATTGTCTGGGTCTCCCAATGGAGCGACAAAGAAACTCCTTTTAAAAAAACAAAACTAAAAACATGACTTTGCCTATCAGTCGAATTTCATACAAACAAGTAAATATTCACTTTTATTTTTTTTCTCAATGGATGTAAAATAAAATGTTAATTGGTATAAGTCACAGGAACCATTATTTCATAAAGTAAAAAACTACAGTTGATCTTTTTTGTGTGTCTGGAAAGCTTTATTAATGTCGTGTAGAAGAAACTTACCTGCCAAAAAATAAAATGTTCCCTTATTAATGACTTCACAGAATCATTGCTCCATATGTCTCGGTTTAAGCACTGACAAGCGAAATCCTGCACATTCTGGATATTGATCATAAGCCACTTGTTCTTCAGCTGCCCACACTCCTTCGCCTGCACACAAAAAATATATGCATTATAATAAGCTGACTCCGGATGAATGTACGCAGCAGAAATATAGTGATCGGGACTCAGCTGCTGAGCCAATTTAGCATGCTTGGTTTATGGCCCACTTAATCTTTAACCACTTAGCATCTCATAATGGACTTATTAGTCAGGGACTTCAGAGTGGCATAGAAGCAGAGCCCATCCCACAGATCAGATGATATCTGCCTCTAAAAGGTACCGTCACACATAACGAGATCGCTAGCGAGATCGCAGCTGAGTCACGGTTGCAGTAGCGATCCAGTTAGCTCCAGTTAGCGATCTTGTTTTGTGTGACACCTACCAGTGATCAGGCCCCTGCTGTGAGATCTCTAGTCGTTGCAAAATGGTCCAGGCCACTTTCTTCAAAAGGTGATGTCCTGCTGGGCAGGACACATCGCTGTGTTTGACACTGTGTGACAGGGTCACAGTGACTGCTGAGATCGTTATACAGGTCGCTACTGCGACCTGTATTGTTCCTGCATCGCTGGTAAGATCTGACTGTGTGACATCTCACCTGCGATCTCCCAGCGACTTACCAGCGATCCCTATCAGGTCGCATTGTTTTCGGGATCACTGGTAAGTCGTTGTGTGTGACTGGGCCTTAACAGCAGCAAATGGGGCGCTATCCAATCGCTGCTAACTTCTTAAGGCCTAAAGGTGGTGTCACACATAGTGACGCAGCAGCGATCACGACCAGTGATCTGACCTTATCAGGATCGCTGCTGCGTTGTTACATGGTCGCTGGTGAGCTGTCAAACAGGCAGATCTCACCAGCGACCAGTGACCAGCCCCCAGCCACACGTGGAAGCGTAACTAAGGTAAATATCGGGTAACCAAGGAAAGCACTTCTCTTGGTTACCCGATAATTACCTTAGTTACTAGCGTCCGCCGCTCTCACGCTGCCAGTGCCGGCTCCCTGTTCCCTGCACTCCTAGCCAGAGTACACATTGGGTTAATTACCCGATGTGTACTCCAGCTACGTATGCAGGGAGACGCCACTGGCAGCGTAAGAGCGGCGGTGCTAGTAACTAATGTAAATATGGGGTAACCAAGGAAAGGGCTTCTTGGTTACCCGATGTTTACTGTGGTTACAGCTTACCGCAGGCTGCCAGATGCCGGCTCCCTGCTCGCTTCAGTTCGTCGCTCTCTCGCTGTCACACACAGCGATGTGTGCTTCACAGCGGGAGAGCAACGCCCAAAAAATGAAGCAGGACATTCAGCAACGACCGGCGACCTCACAGCAGGGGCCAGGTCGTTGCTGGACGTCGCTGCTACGTCACAGAAAATGGTGATTTAGCAGCGACGTCGTTGTCGTCGTCACTATGTGCGACACGACCTTAAGACACACGGCATGAAAATCGGAGAGAGTGGAATGCAATAAAACATCGCATTCCACCCAGACCAATATTAGCCTGTGTCTGCACCCATGAGCGATTCTTTTCTCAGCCCTAATCGAACCGAGAAAACAATCGCAGCATGCAGTGGGTGTAATGCGATCCTTGTTTCTCTCTCACCCATTCATGTCTATGGGGCGAGAGAAAAATGTTACTGCACTCGCAGTACACTGGTGTACTGCGAGTGCAGGGCGAAAATGGCAATAGCCGGCAACGGAGGAGAGAGCGAGATAAATCCCTCCCTCCACTCCACAGCGCCGGCACGAGCCTCCTCAGAGCCCCCCCCTCCCCATCCGCAGCTGTGGTCCACATGATCGGACCTCAGTCGCAGTGACACTCGGCTCCCGCTGTGCTGCCAGCATGAGCCGAGTGTCATGCGAGGATCGCAGTAGTCCCCGTGTGGCCCCGGCCTAAATACTGCTGTCAATTGCAGTGATCTGGGCTGGATGTTCATTCAGGCGGCCATCGGCTTCCACACCATAGGGCCGCAGAGGTTCCTGTGTTATCTGCTGTATAAATAGGTGTTATGTGTCATTGTATTCTGGCCATTTTTGTGATAAGATTGCTGAAAAAATCAGAACGTATAGACCCCAATACACATCAGGCTAGTGTAGGCTGAATCTGCTGATATCAATGTGTTCAAACACCGGTTTAATGTGTGTGGACGCCCCGGCTGACTGACACTTGGGGGAGATGTTGAACATGCATATCCAATTTCAGACTCCCCATGAGATAAGCCACTGGTCGACGTATCATAGAGAGCACAAAAGTGCTGGGCCAAACGAGCACCGCTGCGTATGGGAGAGTCAGCTGTGATGGCTGTTGGCTTGTACGATCGTCCGACAGCCATACAGTGTGTATTGCCGGCCTCTGGGATAATATATACAAGTATGGACAATTGACCTATCACATTTACTTTCTGGGGAATTACTTACAAGATGGTTTGGGTCAAGGTTAATTTATGCCTTTTAAAAAATAATGTTTTGCATGAATCTCACTCATCTAGAATCTACAACAGCTAAATAGGAAAGTGCAGCCAAAGAGGAGGAGAGCGACTCACATTTTAGGCTTACAGGATGCAGAACACTGCGCTCCGGCATTGACGTTAAGGGGTCTTCTCTGGATTTCTTCTCTTACTACATTACTTCTCCTTTTAAGGGGTTCTGAAATCAGAAAAATAACATGTGTAATAGCAGAACTGCCTATGCTATTATCATGTTTTTTATTCTATTTCAGCACTCCTTAAAAGATTCCCTAGAGCCTGGCACCTTCCCGCCCTTACTCACGCCCTAATAACATTACATTGCCCTGTATGTGACATACACCAGGAAAGACCTCCAACGAATGCCATACAGCATCTATGGGGTCCAACATAAAGGGGAGAAACCTTACCCAGCATGATATATCTTTATATCTGTATGAACAGTGTGGTCCATTATTCCATACTTTTCCTTTGAGGTATACTTATGTCTACCAGAAAAAATGTCATACTTTTGGTCTCCATTGGGCAAACAAAACACTATCACTTAGCATGAATTGGCGAGTGCTGTCATACCAATCGCCCTAGGCGGACACAGAGAAACAAAGTGAACAGGGCCTCTCTTGTTCTACAATAATAAAGCAATAAGAAACTGTTCCCATCACAGTAAGGCTATGTGCACACGTTGTATATTTTCATGCGATTACACAGCGCTTTGCACTGCAGCGTAAATGCATGCATTCTGCGTCCCCAGCAAAGTTTATGTGACGTGCAAATTCTAAGAAGCAACGTCACATATTTTGTGTGCTTTGGATGCTGCTCCCACTCTGTCTATAGGGAGAAAAAGGATCCAGAACACTTGAATTCTGCATCAATTCGGCAGTCACAATATATGCGTTTTGAAACGCACGTCCTGCCAAATCGCTGCAGAATTTTCTACATGTACACTATGCAATGTGCGCACATAGCCTAAAGATGTGGTGATCTTTCACCATAGGTTTGCTAATAGATTCAGGTGTACAAAAAAGCCCCAAAAAATAAATTGATCTTTACTCACCCTACCTGGGTCCAGCAATGTTACTGCTGCTTTTTCAGTCTCTGGCTGCAGCGATGTCACCTCCATAGCGCTGCAGCTAATCACTGATCTCAGCGACTCAGCATAAGGCTCTGAGCTCAACACTTGGCTGTAGAGTGATTAATGCGCCACGATCCCTGCAGCCGAGCAACAATGACAGGTGCAGCGGTGGAGACACAGTGCTAGACCAGTAAGGCTAAGTAAAGATCAGTGAGTTAAGGTAATTTTTTTTAACCCCTAAGGTGAAAAGTTTGGTGAAAGTGGACAATCCCTTGAAAGATTAGAGCATAGCAAGTCAGCATGGGCTGTTACATTTATTTTTGCAGTATAGAATTTTGCCACACACTGCACTTCAATAAAAAGGGTATTCAGGATAAATATATACTATCCATTTAAAGAGTTTGACTCCCCCAGAACTCGCTGTTTAAAATAACGATACAATCCTAAAAAGGACCTACTCCTTATAAAAGTCACACGTAGTAGAGATTTACAGTTTTAGTGGGGACCAAAAAAAAAAAACTGTTTAACTACATGTGCAAATGAGGGCATGGCAGGTCTCCCACCCCCCAAATCACCATGCCGTGCACCTCCTCCCAGCCTGATTAACAACATTTGTTTGCGCAGCAAGAACACTGCTTGAATTGAACCCCCATCACTGCACATCTGCAATCACACAGCAGCAGCCAAGCGAGTGCGCAGTGTCAGTGCAGGTGCCCTCTTATCCTTCTCTGTCTTTATAGGCCTTCCCTTACTTTGTGATCCTGCATATAGCGAGCTGCTGATATACAGGAGAGCACACTCGTACTGACACACTGTGCACGTGGCTCTTCCGCTCCTGCAGCGACAGTGCGGACATGCAGGGTCTGGTGTTTTATTCAGACAAAGCTAGCGCTTTCAATCAAGCTAATTGGAAGTGTGTGGCTAGTAATCCAGGGGGCAGAACAGTGCACTGAACCCGTGGCCAAGTACACCAATGAACCCTCATTTGCATATGAAATGAGGATTTTCGGTACTCACTGTAAACTATTTCTTGGAGCCTTCATTAAGAGACACAGGAAACTAGGAGTGTATGCTGACACTATGCAAAAAAGGTTAGCTCCTCCCCAGGAGTATTCCCCCACCCTCTGGTACGGAGATAACTAGTTAGTGAGAAAGCAGTAAGAGAGCCAACAGTATGTTAAAGTTAACAGTTAACGGCACAACATATAACAATTGAACACAAGGGCAGGTACTTTGTGCCCCAACGAAGGCTACCTAAATCTTCTTTATCGCTTCATTGGGGGATACAGGAAACCATGCGTTGTCCAAAAGCAGTCTGAAGGGTGGGCACAGGATAGTACCCTCAAATCTGGTCCCAGGCCACTGTGGTCTGCAGGACCTTTCTATCGAGGCTTGAATTCAATGAGGCGTAGGTGTGAACCCTATAGAATTTTGTGAATGTATGAATGGAAGAGAAGGTAGCAGCCACACTGCCCAAGTGGAGTGAGCCGTATCCCTGAGTGATGGCGTGTTATGTCCTTCATTTGGTAAGCTTGCACAAGGGTAGAGCGGATCTGGAAGTCCTCTACAATGACCAGCCGAGATCGCGGGAGGGAGTCCATTTGCCTGAAAGATGCCGTACTCCCGATGTAAAGACAGAGTGTTCTCACAAGGTCCAGCTTATGGATTGACCATTCCAGAGGGTGATAAGGAGACAGAATGAAGGGAGTACAATGTCCTCGTTAGGATGAAACAAAGAGCCCACCTTAGGGAGAAAGGATGGCATAGGTTGCAAAAACCGGCTTGTCCTTGTGGAACAACAAATAATGAGACTGGCAATAGAGAGCCACAAGGCACCCTTGCAGGAAAGGAAATAGAGAGGAACTTCTAGAAGAGATTTAAAAGGAGAGCTCTGAAGGACATCCAGAATAAGATTAAGGTCCCCAGGTTCCCTGGAGGATGGTAAGGTGGTGCAGAATGTGCAACTCCATGGAGAAATTACCTGACCAGGGAATGAGACGCCAGTCTTTTCTGAAAGAGAATGGAGAGTACTGAGACCTCTCCCTTGAGGCAGCAGAGAGCCAGGCCAGAATCAAGATCTGAAAGCAGGGAGATCAGAAAAGCAGGTAAAGAAAAAATCCTGGTGGCTGTCTGATTGGACTACAGCAGAAGGTGGCCTTCACTGTGCAATCATATATGCGAGAAGAGGAAGGCTTACTTGCCTTGATTATGGTCTGATCAGAATGATCAGAGGTCTCAAAACTGCGGCTTCTACAGCCATGCTGTTAAATTGAGCAACTGAATTATGGTGGAAAAGCGGATTCTGCTAAAGAAAGTCTGGCAGGTCTGGGAATCTCCACAAGATGTCAGAGAAAATGGACTAGCTCTGTGTACCAATGTCTTCTGGGCCATTCCGGGGCACGAGTATGACAATCACTCCTTCTGCCTTCATCTCCTTGATCAGCCTGGGAATCAGTGGAAGAGAGATATGGGAGAGAGAACTGGGTCCAGGAGATTGCCAGGGCGTTTGACTCGATTGTGAGATCTGGACACGAACTGGGAAACCTTGTGGTTCCATCTGGACGTCATCAGGTCGACATCGGGAGTCCTCCATCTGAGGCAGATCTGTTGGAAGACCGTTGAGTTTAAAGAACATTCGCATTTGGTGAGGCCTTTGGTGGCCCAGTTATTCACTTTGGGAATGTGAACCACCGAGATTGCTGGTACATTCGGTTTGGCCCAAGAAAAGATTTGAGACTCTTCTGCAATCGCTGCTCTGCTTCAGGTTCCTCCTTGCTGGTTGATGTAGGCCACAGCCGTAGCACTGTCGGATTGTACATGGATCGGACAGTTGAACAGAATGTCATGCCAGGGAATAAAAGCCAGGAAAATTGCTGCGCGTTCCAGAACGTTGATAGGAAGAGACAATTCCTGGACATTCCACCCTACCTGTACTATAAAAGTCCGGGAAGATTGTTCCCCAGCTGAGGAGGTTGGCATCCGTCATTCTAATCTTCAAGTGAATCAGTAAAAACAATCTTCTGTGGAGAACGAAGGGATAGCACCTCCACCATTCCAGGTCCTTCTTGATCCAGGATGCCTACTAAGCATAGAAGCTCATCAGGCGCCATGGAGGCCAACACAGAGTGGAGTGACTCCATCATGGAAGAATGGAGGCAAACGCGCCTGTTCAATAATTTGAGGTCTAGGATGAGAGATTGAGTCATCCCTTTTTGGAACGACAAACAGATTTGAATAAAAGCCCTTCCGAGGCGGAAAGGAGATGAGTTTTGATGGTCCTGAAGAAACCAAAGATTAGAGGGATCCTTTGGGGGATTGGATTTGAACAAGTGAGAGTGAGGGTTTGTGGAAAATGCTATTTGGTAGCCGTAGAAGATGACATCTCAGACCAGATCATCGTTCACTACACCAAGCCCAGTGGCGTAGCTACTGCTTTTGCCGCCCGGGGCGGTCGTCAAATTTGCCGCCCCCCTCCGTTGGCCGTTGATAATCCAGAAATTTTCAAAAATTTGGAAAACCATCAAAATATTTATTTTTCATGGAACTACAAATCAAAGATTTAATTGTAGACTGCTATTAGTCCTAGACTTTCACCTTTTTACACACACATGTAGGCCTATTATAAACACACACAGCTCTGCTGCATACATACAGACACACACAGCTCTGCTGCATACAGACACACACAACTGTGCTGCATACAGACACACAAAACTCTGTTTCATACATACAGACACAGCTCTGCTGCATACAGACAGACACACACAGCTCTACTGCATTTATACAGACACACAGCTCTACTGCATACAAACAAAACTCTGCAGCATACATACAGACACAAAACTCTGCAGCATACATACATATATATACATGTACATACAGGCACACACAACTCTGTAGCTGCTGCATACATACAGACACACACAACTCTGTAGCTGCTGCATACATGCATACAGACAACTCTGCTACATACAGACACACACAACTCTGCTGCACATATAGACACACACGCGGCTTTTGGGGGCCCGCACACACGGCTGCTGCAGAGCTGAGCCCGCACCAAGCACAGGGCAGATGTAGAGGAGCTGAGCCCGCACCAAGCACAGGGCAGATGTAGCCGAGCTGAGCCCGCACCAGACACAGGGCAGATGTAGCCGAGCTGAGCCCGCACCAGACACAGGGCAGATGTAGCCGAGCTGAGCCCGCACCAGACACAGGGCAGATGTAGCCGAGCTGAGCCCGCACCAGACACAGGGCAGATGTAGCCGAGCTGAGCCCGCACCAGACACAGGGCAGATGTAGCCGAGCTGAGCCCGCACCAGACACAGGGCAGATGTAGCCGAGCTGAGCCCGCACCAAGCACAGGGCAGATGTAGCCGAGCTGAGCCCGCACCAGACACAGGGCAGATGTAGCCGAGCTGAGCCCGCATCAGACACAGGGCAGATGTAGCCGAGCTGAGCCCGCACCAGACACAGGGCAGATGTAGCCGAGCTGAGCCCGCACCAGACACAGGGCAGATGTAGCCGAGCTGAGCCCGCACCAGACACAGGGCAGATGTAGCCGAGCTGAGCCCGCACCAGACACAGGGCAGATGTAGCAGAGCTGAGCCCACACCAAGCACAGGGCAGATGTAGCAGAGCTGTGCCTGCACCAAGCACAGGGCAGATGTAGCAGAGCTGTGCCCACACCAAGCACAGGGCAGATGTAGCAGAGCTGTGCCCGCACCAAGCACAGGGCAGATGTAGCAGAGCTGTGCCCGCACCAAGCACAGGGCAGATGTAGCAGAGCTGTGCCCGCACCAAGCACAGGGCAGATGTAGCAGAGCTGTGCCCGCACCAAGCACAGGGCAGATGTAGCAGAGCTGTGCCCACACCAAGTACAGGGCAGATGTAGCAGAGCTGAGCCTACACCAAGCACAGGGCAGATATAGCAGAGCTGAGCCTACACCAACACACACGGCTCCTGGGGGCCCGAACACGCAGCTACCGAGGTGGGGAAAGCCCATGCAGCTCACTGGGGCCCATAAACCGGGTCGCTGGGAGGGAGTATACAGGTCGAGGGGGGGAGGAGGGTAGCACTTACTGCTCGGACACGGATGAGAGGGGGCCCACACAGCGCCGGAGGCCAGCGCTCTGCTGGGGGTTGCTGGCTGGCACTATCTCTCTGGGACAGAGCAGGACGCCGGGTGGTAGCTCCGCCCACAGATGAAGCTCAATCCAGCAGGGCACTGTGGTATGCGTGCCTTAAAGAGACAGCAGCCACAGTTTTCTGCTGAGGACTCCGGTCCCCGGAACTCGGGGGCAGCAGAACTGAAGGCGAATGGCCAAAATGCCGCCCCCCTGACACGTGCCGCCCGGGGCGGACCGCCCCCTCCGCCCCCCCTTTGCTACGCCACTGACCAAGCCACACATCCTGGAACAGGACAAGATGAGCATCCAGTCAGAGGGTGAGGGTGTCCCATTATGCAGAAGAAAATCTGCTAGATCTAGAAATCTTGTACTGGTCCCCACGAGGGCGCCAGGAAGAAACCAGCTTGAAGCAGGGTCTTCTTTATTTTTGGCATATCGCAGACTTGGATGCCAAGTCTGTGTTCCATGCCTTCAGCCATAAGACTCTGCAGATCATGGCAAGGTTTCCTGCTGCAAGACCTCAACAAACTGTTAGGAGGTATTTTCCTGCATGGACCATCTTGTCCGAGAGGTCTGCCAGTTTGGAGGCGAGTGCACCAGACAGCATGCCCAGAGAAGGAGCTTAGCCAAGTTGGAAATCGCCTTTGATGCCCAAATTGAGGCGAAGACTGAGCAGAGGGCAGATCCTGTTGCCTCTAAAGCAGATTTCATTAGAGTGTCTGTCTGAGGGTTCCTTGAGTGAGGTCCCATGAGAGAGGTAGGATAGCGTTAGTGGAGAGTCAGGGGATCTAATGAGGGGAACTCTGCCCATCTTTGGAGAAGATCAGGTGTGAAAGGGTACAGATCCTCCAAGTGTTTAAGTCTTTGGAAGCATTTTGCTGGATGTTTCCATTCCTTTGGAAAAAGTCAGTTGAATTCTTCGTGGTAGACAAACCACTCACTAAGGCCTTTTCAACTTTTTGAAGGGCACGGACTGACTGTATTGAGTCAGTTCCTCATCCT
This sequence comes from Anomaloglossus baeobatrachus, assembly GCF_048569485.1. Taxonomy (NCBI): domain Eukaryota; kingdom Metazoa; phylum Chordata; class Amphibia; order Anura; family Aromobatidae; genus Anomaloglossus; species Anomaloglossus baeobatrachus. Next base: position 575,691,095 of record NC_134355.1, read on the forward strand.
TTACATTGAGCGTTTGAGGAAATGGCTATGATCAGGCTATCCACTGGACAGGGAACCCAGGAGAGTTGGCAAAAGTGATTGGATGGAAAGCAGGGGGCGTGTCCCACCGCAGGCCACAATGAAGCCGGGGACTAAATTTGGTGAGCTGGGCTGCAGGAGGGGACCAAGGCAGCAGGCATGGCACGGTTAGGACAAAAAAAAAAAAAAAAAAGGGGGCGGGGGAATCGGCGGGAGTGCAGGACATATTAGGAGGCTATTCCCACTAGAATTATGAAGGGAAAGCCATATCGCCCAAAGAAGGTGCCTGTCCTGAAGGACCCGTAATCCATATTGGCAGAAATCTGAGGAAGACAATCTTCAAGTGTCCAGCACGATTTCTGTCAGGTGACTGAAAGGTGCTGGCTGGTTTCATCTTCCCTCCCTGCACGTCAGGTTCTGGGAGACGAGCATGCAAGGAAATGGTGGTCCCTCTGTGCGCATGCACCAAACTCATGATATGTTGTAGAGGGAGGGAGAAAGAAGGAACCTGCCAGACAGACTCAAGAGACAACAGTAGTGACACAACCCCATACTCTTGGTTTCTTAGGTGGGATGACCGTCACACAACTGCACTCTGTTGTCCAATTACAAGCTGGATCTGAAAAATAAAGGGAAATTATTCATAACACATAACAAATACAAACCTATGGTGGAAACAAGGTTTAGTGCAGCCCCGTGTCTGCTTCTTACGGACACTAAGCTTCAACTGATTATTTCCGTACAAGTTGGTGAGTGTATATTAACCATTTTTTGCATAATGGCCACCTCCTAGTGGCGACAGCATACACCCATGCATGGTCTCCTGTGTCCCCAATGAAGCAAGAAAAAAACGTTTTTTAAAAAAACCTAAAAAAGAGAATTGTTTACTTACCGTAAATTCTTTTTCTTATAGTTCCGACATGGGAGACCCAAACCATGGGGTGTATAGCTTCTGCCTCCGGAGGACACACAAAGTACTACACTCAAACGTGTAGCTCCTCCCTCCGGGCTATATACACCCCCTGGATGACAATCTACCCAGTTCAGTGCAAAAGCTGAAGGAGGACATCCACCCATAAGTAGAGATAGAGTAAAACTCGGCAAGACCAGAACTCTGTCTACTAACAACAGCCGGTGAAACACACGGAACAAAAAACTGCCAACAGGCAACAGGGAGGGTGCTGGGTCTCCCATGTCGGAACTATAAGAAAAAGAATTTACGGTAAGTAAACAAAATTCTCTTTTTCTTTATCGTTCCTTATGGGAGACCCAAACCATGGGATGTTCCAAAGCAGTCCATGGGTGGGAAATAAACCAAACTGAGAAGTAGGCAAAACATAACTTCACAAATGGGCGACAGCCGCCTGAAGAATGCGTCTGCCCAAACTCGCATCTGCCGAAGCATGAGCATGCACTTGGTAGTGCTTCGAAAAAGTGTGCAGACTGGACCACGTGGCAGCCTGACACACCTGCTGAGCCGTAGCCTGGTGCCTGAAAGCCCAGGAGGCACCGACAGCTCTGGTCGAGTGCGCCTTAATCCCTGGCGGAGGAGGCACCTGAGAACACTGGTAGGCATCGGTGATAGCCGACCTGATCCAACGAGCTAGGGTCGGTTTAGAAGCAGCGAGACCCTTGCGCTGACCAGTGGTTAGCACAAAAAGTGATGTGCACCGCCTAAAAACGGCGGTGCGTGACACATAGATTCGGAGCGCCCGCACCAAATCTAAGGAGTGCAACGCCTTCTCAAAACGATGCACAGGGGCCGGACATAGAGAAGGCAATGAAATGTCCTGGTTAAGGTGGAAAGGAGACACCACCTTAGGGAGAAAGTCCGGAGTCGGACGAAGAACCACCTTGTCCTGGTGAAACACCAAAAAGGGAGATTCCGAAGAGAGCGCAGCCAAATCAGAAACTCTCCTGAGAGAAGTTATGGCTACTAGAAAAACAACTTTCTGTGAAAGTCTAAACAAAGGAACCTCCCTGAGAGGCTCAAAGGGGGGTTTCTGTAAGGCCGTGAGGACCAGATTAAGGTCCCAGGGATCCAAGGGCCGCCGGTAAGGAGGAATGATGTGAGATGCGTCCTGCATGAAGGTGCGCACCTGAGCCAGTCGGGCGATACGCCGCTGGAACAAAACCGACAAAGCCGACACCTGTCCCTTGAGGGAATTGAGGGACAGACCTAGCTGTAGACCGGACTGTAGAAAAGACAGGATGGTCGGCAAGGAGAACGGCCAAGGAGCGTGGTCGGAAGAGCGACACCAGGACAGGAAAATCCTCCAAGTCCTGTGGTAAATCTTGGCCGAGGAAGACTTCCGAGCCTGAGTCATGGTGGAGATGACCTCAGAGGGAATGCCTGAAGCCGTCAGGATCCAGGACTCAAGAGCCACGCCGTCAATCTGAGAGCCGCAGAAGTCTGGCGGAAGAACGGACCTTGAGAAAGAAGGTCTGGGCGGTCCGGGAGATGCCACGGCACCTCTACGGACAGACGGAGCAGGTCTGGGTACCAAGCTCGCCTGGGCCAGTCCGGAGCAATGAGTATGACTCGACGGCCCTCCATTCTGATCTTGCGCAGAACCCTGGGCAAGAGCGCTAGAGGGGGAAACACATAGGCCAGACGGAACTGAGACCAATCTTGAACCAGTGCGTCTGCTGCGAAGGCTTGAGGATCGTGGGAGCGAGCCACGTAAACCGGAACCTTGTTGTTGTGCCGGGATGCCATTAGATCCACTTCCGGAGTGCCCCACTTGCGGCAGATTGATCTGAACACTGACGGATGCAGGGCCCACTCGCCGCTGTCCACGGTTTGACGGCTGAGATAATCGGCCTCCCAGTTTTCCACGCCTGGGATGTGGACTGCAGATATGGTGGACTTGGAGTCCTCCGTCCACTGGAGGATTCGTTGAACCTCCAACATCGTCAGACGGCTGTGAGTCCCCCCCTGGTGATTGATGTAGGCAACCGCTGTCGCGTTGTCCGACTGAACCCGAATGTGCCTGCCCGCCAACAGGTGGTGAAAGGCTAGGAGAGCTAGAAACACAGCTCTGATCTCCAGCACATTGATCGAGAGGGCTGATTCGGACGGAGTCCAAGTGCCCTGTGCTCGGTGATTGAGAAATACTGCTCCCCAACCGGAGAGGCTGGCATCCGTGGTGAGGATCACCCAGGATGGAGTCAGGAAGGAGCGTCCCTGTGACAGAGAGAGGGGCCGAAGCCACCACTGAAGGGAGCTCCTGGCCTGTGATGACAGAGCCACCAGCCTGTGCAAGGAAGAGATCCGCTTGTCCCAACAGCGGAGAATGTCCAGCTGCAGGGGACGCAGATGGAACTGGGCAATGGGAACCACTTCTATTGACGCCACCATCTGACCCAGCACCTGCATGAGGTGTCTGATGGAATGACGGCGGTGCCTCAGCAGGGAGCGTACCGCCAGACGAAGGGACTGCTGTTTGACTAAGGGCAACTTGACAAGTGCCGGCAGAGTCTCGAATTGCATCCCTAGGTACATAAGTACCTGGGTCGGGGTCAGAGTGGACTTGGGCAGGTTGACAAGCCACCCGAACTGAACTAGCGTGGCGAGAGTGAGAGAGACACTCCGCTGGCAGTCTACACTGGATGAGGCCTTGACTAGAAGGTCGTCCAGGTAAGGAATCACTGCCAACCCCTGGAGGTGCAGGACCGCAACCACTGCTGCCATGACCTTGGTGAACACTCGAGGGGCCGTGGCTAAGCCGAAGGAGAGAGCCACGAATTGGAAATCTTCCTCTCCGATTGCAAAGCGTAGCCAACGCTGGTGTGAGACCGCAATAGGCACATGCAGATAGGCATCTCTGATGTCGATGGATGCCAGAAAATCTCCTTGGGTCATTGAGGCAATGACCGATCTCAGAGATTCCATGCGAAAGTGCCGCACCTGAACATGCTTGTTGAGGAGCTTGAGATCCAGGATGGGCCGGAAGGAACCGTCCTTCTTGGGGACTAGAAAGAGGTTTGAGTAGAAACCGCTGAACCGTTCCCGGGCGGGAACCGGAACAATTACCCCGTTGGCCTGCAGGGATGCCACGGCCTGAGAGAAGGCGGCGGCTTTGGAGCAGGGGGGTGTGGACAGAAAAAATCTGTTTGGCGGGCTGGAAGAAAATTCTATCCTGTAGCCGTGGGAGATGATATCCCGCACCCACTGATCGGCGACGTGTTGCAACCACACGTCGCCAAAGTGGGAGAGCCTGCCACAGACCAAGGACGTTGCTGGCGCAGCCAGATAGTCAAGAGGAGGCTGCCTTAGTGGCAGCGGCTCCTCCGGTCTTTTGAGGACGCGGCTTTGCGCGCCAGTTTGATTTACGATCCTTGGCTGTGGTAGTGGACGAGGTCGAGGGCTTAGAGGATGACCAGTTAGAGGAACGAAAGGAACGAAACCTCGATTGGATCCTGCCCTGGACAGGTTTCCTGGCTTTAGTTTGTGGCAAGGAAGTGCTCTTCCCGCCAGTAGCTTCCTTAATTATGTCATCCAGCTGTTCCCCAAACAGCCGGGACCCAGCAAAAGGGAGACTCGCAAGGTACTTCTTAGAGGAAGCGTCTGCTTTCCACTCTCGAAGCCACAAGATCCTGCGGATCGCGAGGGAGTTAGCGGAGGCCACCGCCGTGCGGTGAGAAGCCTCCAGGATGGCAGACATGGCGTAGGATGCAAAAGCCGAAGCTTGAGAAGTTAAGGCATCCATCTCAGGAATAGAGTCCCTGGTAAGGGAATGTATCTCCTCCAGAGAGGCAGAGACTGCCTTAAGAGCCCACACTGCCGCAAAAGACGGGGAGAACGAGGCTCCTGCCGCCTCATATACAGACTTGGCCAAAAGGTCAACCTGGCGGTCAGTGGGATCCTTAAGAGAAGTGCCATCAGCCACAGCTACGACTGTGCGGGCTGAGATTCTGGACACCGGAGGGTCTACCTTTGGGGACTGGGCCCATTCCTTAACCACCTCTGGTGGAAAAGGAAAACGGTCATCTGAACTACGCTTCGGAAAACGTTTGTCAGGACAGGCCCTGGGCTTGGTAACAGTGGTCTGAAAGCTGCAGTGGTTAAAAAACATACTCCTAGCTTTCTTAGGTGAGGTAAACTGGTGCATCTCTACCAGAGAGGCTTGTTCCTCTGACTCTGGTGGGTTGAGGTTCAGTACGGAGTTAATGGACGCAATCAAGTCACTGACATCCGCATCACCCTCAGACAAGTCAATGGGGTACATAGAGGTAGCGTCTGAGCCCACAGTAAACGAATCCTCCTCGCCCTGTACCTCGGCACGTGAATCAGAGCCGTGGGAAGAGGAAGGAGAAGGGTCCCTGCGTCTCCGTTTAGGGGGACGGGGTCCTAGGACATGCTCTGAGAGCTCTGCAGAGCTAGGAGCAGCAGAAGCACCCTGAGAAGGGGGCTGATGCATGGTCAGCAGTGTCCGGGACAGCTGCCCCATGGAGTCGGCAAAAGACTGGGAAATAGCTTGTGAAAAGGATGCTACCCAAGCCGGGGGTTCAGCCACCGGGGCCGGAGCAGCCGGAGGGACCCCTGAGGAGGCTCCAGGCTGAGACACAATCATATTAGCACAGGCATCACAATGTGGGTATGTGCTTGGCTCTGGCAGAATGAGCTTACATGCAGTGCATATAGCGTACATATTTGCAGCCTTGCTCCGGGTGACAAACATGCTGCTGAGGTGGAAGCTCTGCAGCAAGAAAACACTCCTGTAGAATGTCCTGAGAGTGTAATAAAAAGCCCACAACCAGAGGTTGTGGCTTACCAGACCGCTCTCTGTGTGCCCTCCGGATTCCACAGCTCAAAGCCCAAGTGAAGCGTCAGCCCTTCTAAACAGCAGCAGCTGCAGCATCCAGCGCCGTCCAGTGTAAGAACGCTGAGAAAATGGCTCTGAAGGAGGAGGGGGGCGGGTATTAGGCCAAGAGCGGGAAAACGAAGGGCCAGGGAGAGATGCAGGGAGAGATACAGGGGAGGGAACATCTCCCCAGAGAGGAGTGCCCTCCCCTCTGCTGGCCGAGCGGTGGGCGGCGCCACGCTATGCCTCCTGTATGCATGACATGCAGAGAAGCCGAAACCGAAACTAGGCCCAAACTGAAGCCGGGGCCTAGATTTTAAAATGCGGCCGACGAGCAGGCACCTTCGGCGCGGTTCTCAGGGGAAACCCCCAGAACTGGCCGGAATTTACAGTAACGATAAAACACATACTGTCCCCCTAATAAAAGTACCCGGGACCCCTGAAAAACGTCTCAATACTTAGCTTTTTGAGACGCAGGGCCAGTCCCTGAGGGGGGGTGAACGCTCCTTCCAGCAGGAACCAGACAGGGCTGCGGATGGAGACCGGTCTCCTGCAAGCAGAGAGGACCGTGACGGCTCCCACTTCAAACCAGAGCCTCTCAGAGGATGTGAAGGAGCACGGCATGTGAAGGCTCCAGCCTTGTAAAGTCAACCTTAACAGCACCGCCGACAGAGTGGGGTGTGAAGGGACATGCCGGGAGTCCAGACTGGACCCGCTTTTCTTCCAAATCTTGAAAATCAAAATAAAAATGAAAAAAATATCAGAGAATGCAAGTGTGTGTACCTCCTGAAAACACAAAGCATTGAACTGGGTAGATTGTCATCCAGGGGGTGTATATAGCCCGGAGGGAGGAGCTACACGTTTGAGTGTAGTACTTTGTGTGTCCTCCGGAGGCAGAAGCTATACACGCCATGGTTTGGGTCTCCCATAAGGAACGATAAAGAAAAAGGTATAAAATCTAAACTGCAGGTATGATTTCTATAACAGCCAGGTCTCCTTTGTGACTGTATAAGTTATTCAAATCGACAATTAAGGGTGACAGATTCCTTTTAACAGTGGACTATGTTGCAGCCTTGAGGGTTACATAGTGAGATCCTCCGAATGTAACGCACCAACATAGGCTCCAACGCAATGTGAACACAGCCTAGCACATTAAACGGACAAAGCTTCACAAAAGTAACCATCTCCTGTTTCAGTTTAGTTTTATTAGAACCAAACACACCGGGTATTATAATATACGCACTGGTAGACTAGAGGCTTATCAAATTGCAAGAATAGTCAATAAAATAATGAAAAAAAGTCTGTCATCTGAAATGAGGCAGATAATACAATCAGTGACCGCACACCCAAACGCTATATTAGAAAACTCTTACCGTCTCAAAACTGCCTTTATGCATGAGGTCTATGGGTGGTCGAAAAAGATCGGCCAACGTAGTTAATTTCTTATCAACTGCTCCTCCGTTCCGCAACTCCTGTTCTTGTCGGACTGTGGAGACCCAGAAAGAGCGAGGAAACAAGATTTAGGTAGGATTTCATTGAAAGGGTTTTTCTGGTAGATCACGTAAAACAAATACATTTACATAGTTACATAGGTTGAAAATAGACCTAGGTCCATCTAGTTCATCCTTCCTCCACCAGTTCTACATTTGGTCACTAAGTAATTTATAACCAACAATGTTGTGTGTAGTGAGGAAATCATCCAGCCCTTTTTTAAAAGCTGTTATAGTATCAGCCATTACTACCTTTTGTGGTAGGGCATTCCACAATCTGACTGCTCTAACTGTAAAGAACCCTTTCCTATTTAGCTGTCGGAATCGCTTTTCTTCCATTCGCAGTGAGTGCCCCCTGGTCCTTAGTATTGTCTTTGGAAGAAATAAGTCATGTGCCAGTCCTTTATATTGACCACACATGTATTTATGCATATAAATGAGATCTCCTCTGAGACGTCTTTTTTCTAAGCTAAACATATCTAACTTTTTCAACCTGTCATCATATGGGAGGCCTTCCATTCCTTGTAATAATCTAGTTGCCGCCTTTGAACTGACTAACTTCTGAATGTCCTTTTTAAAATGTGGAGCCCAAAACTGGATTCCCATATTCCAGATGTGGCCTTACAAGTGATTTATAGAGGGGTAACAATACGTTGGGATCACGGGATCTAATCTCTCTTTTTATACACCCTAAAATCTTGTTTGCTTTAGCAGCTGCTGCCTGACATTGAGTGCTGCTGCTCAGCTTATTTGTAATGAGAATACCCAAGTCCTTCTCCTGTTCTATAGTCCCAAGAATAAATAAAATGCCCCCGTGTCCAGACATTACTGACACATTTGTCTTGACGCCCCCTGGTGGACATTTAAGCCCTGAAACACGGTGTCTGCAAATTGAGATTTTGGTTTGGCTTTTATCCTACGTCATATAGCAAGGCTGGTTAAGGGGTAGATATTGACTTTAAGGATTGCTACTTCCAAAAGGTGGAGCTAGAGTTCAAAGTTCTCTTCCTCTCTGAAGAGGCAAGCTGCATATGTAAATTTCCCAGAGGAGGATTGCAAGACGCTCAAGTCTCCTCACACTGACATGTCACACTCCACAAGGAGAAACTGTACCCTTTAGATTCAAGTCCCTCAGAGAATTCAGCTAACGTGTCTGGTTCTGATGAAAGCAGCCAGTTTACATAATATAACATGCTACATGGCCACCATAGAACCAAACGTCAAAATGCTGAGATTATAGGGTGAAGAGGGGGGAGGGGAGGCGAGTCAGTGAAGGGAGGCGAGTCAGTAAAGGGAGGCGAGTCAGTAAAGGGAGGCGAGTCAGTAAAGGGAGGCGAGTCAGTAAAGGGAGGCGAGTCAGTAAAGGGAGGCGAGTCAGTAAAGGGAGGCGAGTCAGTAAAGGGAGGCGAGTCAGTAAAGGGAGGCGAGTCAGTAAAGGGAGGCGAGTCAGTAAAGGGAGGCGAGTCAGTAAAGGGAGGCGAGTCAGTAAAGGGAGGCGAGTCAGTAAAGGGAGGCGAGTCAGTAAAGGGAGGCGAGTCAGTAAAGGGAGGCGAGTCAGTAAAGGGAGGCGAGTCAGTAAAGGGAGGCGAGTCAGTAAAGGGAGGCGAGTCAGTAAAGGGAGGCGAGTCAGTAAAGGGAGGCGAGTCAGTAAAGGGAGGCGAGTCAGTAAAGGGAGGCGAGTCAGTAAAGGGAGGCGAGTCAGTAAAGGGAGGCGAGTCAGTAAAGGGAGGCGAGTCAGTAAAGGGAGGCGAGTCAGTAAAGGGAGGCGAGTCAGTAAAGGGAGGCGAGTCAGTAAAGGGAGGCGAGTCAGTAAAGGGAGGCGAGTCAGTAAAGGGAGGCGAGTCAGTAAAGGGAGGCGAGTCAGTAAAGGGAGGCGAGTCAGTAAAGGGAGGCGAGTCAGTAAAGGGAGGCGAGTCAGTAAAGGGAGGCGAGTCAGTAAAGGGAGGCGAGTCAGTAAAGGGAGGCGAGTCAGTAAAGGGAGGCGAGTCAGTAAAGGGAGGCGAGTCAGTAAAGGGAGGCGAGTCAGTAAAGGGAGGCGAGTCAGTAAAGGGAGGCGAGTCAGTAAAGGGAGGCGAGTCAGTAAAGGGAGGCGAGTCAGTAAAGGGAGGCGAGTCAGTAAAGGGAGGCGAGTCAGTAAAGGGAGGCGAGTCAGTAAAGGGAGGCGAGTCAGTAAAGGGAGGCGAGTCAGTAAAGGGAGGCGAGTCAGTAAAGGGAGGCGAGTCAGTAAAGGGAGGCGAGTCAGTAAAGGGAGGCGAGGCAGTAAAGGGAGGCGAGGCAGTAAAGGGAGGCGAGGCAGTAAAGGGAGGCGAGGCAGTAAAGGGAGGCGAGGCAGTAAAGGGAGGCGAGGCAGTAAAGGGAGGCGAGGCAGTAAAGGGAGGCGAGGCAGTAAAGGGAGGCGAGGCAGTAAAGGGAGGCGAGGCAGTAAAGGGAGGCGAGGCAGTAAAGGGAGGCGAGGCAGTAAAGGGAGGCGAGGCAGTAAAGGGAGGCGAGGCAGTAAAGGGAGGCGAGGCAGTAAAGGGAGGCGAGGCAGTAAAGGAAGGCGAGGCAGTAAAGGGAGGCGAGGAGAAGGGAGGGTAATAATAACAACAACAAATATTTCTGTATGTGCACAAATTCCCCATTACCATGTATAAAAGGGGCCTGAGTCCTTCAGCCGTCATAGTATAGAAGCTTTATTCAGCAGATCTGCCACCAGACGGCAAGGCAAAAAAAAGATAGTTTGCACTCTGAAATGCCAAAGCACGACAACTATGAATCCGTGAATACAGACCTGAATTACTCCTAAGAGAAATCTAAGAAAAATGAGATATTTACCATATAGAAACGGCCATTTGTATATCTGCCCAGCAGTTGCCACGTCACGGCATGTTTTTTTAACCCAGAGAGAGGCTTCAACATTTTGTAGGTACCCAGTTACGAGATATGCCGTGACGTGGCAACTGGGCAGATATACAAATGGCCGTTTCTATATGGTAAATATCTCATTTTCTTAGATTTCCCTTAGCAGTGATGCAGGTCTGTATTCATGCATTCATAGTTTTCGTGCTTTGGCATTTCAGAGTGCAAACTATCTTTTTTTTTTTTGTATTTTATGTAATGTTCAGCTATGTACCTGTTCACACTTTTCAGTTTGGTGAGTGCCGTCAGTCTTTTTGACCAGACGGCAAGGCAGCACGGAATTCAGCTTTCTACTCATATTACCAGATCTATCCCTCTGAGGGAGTCATTTAGATAATGTGCACACTATGGCACTGATCTCTAACATGTCTTGGACTATCACACAGATACTTACTAGTTTCTGTCTGGAAATCGCGGAAGCCGTCAAATATTGACCGGGCTGGTCTTCGCCTTTTTGGGGCTATAGTAGATATAAACAAATAAATTAATTGTTTTGTACTCTGATAATAAAAGAAAGTGATCATCCCCTTCCTGAAGGGGCGATTTTTCATTTTGGTGCTTTCATTTAATTGTCACCTTCTTCCAAGAGTACCAACTATTTAAACCCCTTCATAAATCCATAGTAAGTTATTTCCCCTTAGTGGCTATGGGTACCGTCACACTTTAGCGACACAGCAGCGATCCCACCAGCGATCTGACCTGGTCAGGATCGCTGCTGCGTCGCTACATGGTCGCTGGTGAGCTGTCAATCAGACAGATCTCACCAGCGACCAGCCCCCAGCCAGCAGCGACGTGGAAGCGATGCTGCGGACACTGGTAACCACAGTAAACATCAGGTAACCAAGCGCTTGTTACCCGATATTTACCTTGGTTACCAGCGCACACCGCTTAGCGCTGGCTCCCTGCACTCCTAGCCAGAGTATACATCGGGTTAATTACCCGATGTGTACTCCGGCTACATGTGCAGGGAGCCGGCACTGGCAGCGTGAGAGCGGCGAACGCTAGTAACTAAGGTAAGAAGGGAATTTTGTTACTTACCGTAAATTCCTTTTCTTCTAGCTCTTATTGGGAGACCCAGACGATTGGGGTATAGCTACTGCCCTCCGGAGGCCACACAAAGCACTACACTAAAAAGTGCAAGGCCCCTCCCCTTCTGGCTATACCCCCCCGTGATATCACGGGTTCTCCAGTTTTAGTGCCAAAGCAAGAAGGAGGAAAGCCAATAACTGGTTTAAACAAATTAACTCCGAGTAACATCGGAGAACTGAAAAACCGTTCAACATGAACAACATGTGTACCCGCAAACAACAAAAAAATCCCGAAGGACAACAGGGCGGGTGCTGGGTCTCCCAATAAGAGCTAGAAGAAAAGGAATTTACGGTAAGTAACAAAATTCCCTTCTTCTTCAGCGCTCTATTGGGAGACCCAGACGATTGGGACGTCCAAAAGCTGTCCCTGGGTGGGTAAAGAAATACCTCATGTTAGAGCTGCAAGACAGCCCTCCCCTATGGGGAAGCCACTGCCACCTGCAGGGCTCTTCTACCTAGGCTGGCGTCCGCCGAAGCATAGGTATGCACCTGATAATGTTTGGTGAAAAAATGTGCAGGCTCGACCAGGTAGCTGCCTGGCACACCTGTTGAGCCGTAGCCTGGTGTTGTAATGCCCAAAACGCACCTACGGCTCTGGTAGAATGGACCTTCAGCCCTGAAGGAACCGGAAGCCCCGCAGAATGGTAGTCTTCAAGAATTGGTTCTTTGATCCATCGAGCCATGGTGGCTTTAGAAACCTGCAACCCCTTGCGCGTACCAGCGACAAGGACAAAAAATGCATCAGAGCGGCGCATGGGCGCCGTGCGGGAAATGTAGATTCTGAGCGCTCTCACCAGAACTAACAACTGTAAATCCTTTTCATACCGGAGAACCGGATGAGAACAAAAGGAAGGAAAGGGTATATCCCGATTAAGAAGAAACGCGGATACAACCTTAGGGAGAAACTCCTGAATAGGGCGCAGCACTACCTTGTCCTGGTGGAACACTAGGAAGGGAGCCTTGAATGACATAGCCGCCAGCTTAGACACTCGCCGAAGCGACGTGATCGCAACCAGAAAGGCCACTTTCTGTGACAGGCGCGAAAGGGAAACTTCCCTCAGAGGCTCGAAATGCGGCTTCTGGAGAGCAACTAGTACCCTGTTCAGATCCCATGGATCTAACGGCCGCTTGTACGGGGGCACAATATGACAAACCCCCTGTAGTAACGTGCGCACCTTAGGAAGACGTGCTAGACGCTTCTGAAAAGAACACGGATAGTGCCGAGACTTGCCCTTAAAGGGAGCCGAGCGACCAACCTCTTTCCCAACCAGATTGCAGGAGGGAAGGCAAAGTAGGCAATGCCGATGGCCAGGGAGACCCTCCCTGAGCAGAACACTAAGATAAGAATATCTTCCACGAGTTGTGGTAGATCTTGGCAGACCGCGGCTGGCTAGCCCATCTCATGGTGGCAATGACGTCGTGCTCACGGTCGACCGACGGTGAGATGCCACAGATCACGGTACCACGACCTCCCCGGCCAGTCTGGGGCGACGAGGATGGTGTGGCAGCAATCGGTAGCTGGAACTGTGACCAATCCTGAGCCAAGGCGCCTGTCGCCAGAGCTCTTTGATCGTAAGACCGCGTCATGAAAATCGGGACCTTGTTGTTGCCGAGAAGCCATGACGTCGACGTCCGTCTTCATCCTGCGTCTACAGAATTCTTGCAAACAAACGGGTGCAGAGCCCATTCCCCTGCGTCCACGCCCTGGCGACTGAGGAAGTCTGCTTCCTAGTGTCGTACGCCCGGGATGTGAACAGCTGATATGGTGTATGCTCTGTCTTCTACCCATAGCAGAATCCGCCGGACCTCTTGGGAGTCTTGTCGACTGCGTAGTCCGCCTTGGTGGTTGGTGTATGCCACCGCTGTGGATAGTCCGACTGAATTCGGATCTATTTGCATTCCAGCCACTGCAGGAAGGCTTGCAGTGCAAGATACACTGCCCAGAGCTCCAGACCACTGAGTTGAAGAGTGGACTCCTCTGAAGATGGTCTTTGACCGTCTGGAAAAGCTAAAACTCGCCTCTGGATGAGGCGCCTCCTTGAAGGAGAGACTGTCCCCTCGTCTGTAGTGAACGCTGTTTGTCCAGCGGAAGCTTCACTATCGCTGAGAGAGTGTGAAAACTCTCCAGGAGATGCCAGCGATTGGGTTCAACCTTGACAAGTTGAAGACCCACCCGAAACTCTGGGAAGGGTCCAGCGCCATGTTCAGGTTGTGTTGGCATGCTTGTAAAGGAGAGTGCCTTGACCAGTAGATTGCCCAAGTAAAGGATCACAGAGTGACCGTGAGAGCGCGGGACTGCTCCCTCTGCTGCCACGAACTTGGTGAACACCCGTGGGGCTGTCGCCAGCCAAAGGGTATGGCTACGAAACGAAATATTCTCGTCTTTAATAACGAATCGTAGCCAACGCCGGTGCCTCGGAGCAATCGGCACGTATAGATAAGCATCCTGATGTCTATTGAAGCTAGGAAAACTCCTTGAGACAGAGAGGCAATGACGGAGCGGAGTGATGCCATCCGGAACCGCCTGGTTTTCACGTGCTCGTTAAGCAGTATAAAGTCCAGAACGGGACGGAAGGAGCCGTCCTATTTTGGCACCACGACCAGGTCGGGGCAAAATGCGTATCTGGTTCCTGAAGAGGAACAGGGATTACCGCTCTTTCCGCCTGCAGAAGAGCCTCGGCTCGGTCGGTGCGGTAGTTTGAAAACAAACTGACTCTCACTCACAGGCCCTCAACCTGCGGTAGGTAAATGCCGCTAAAGCGGGGGAGTCTGCCCCCCCGCGGTTGCGGAGTGAGAGGGCTGAAAATTATGAGGAAAACGCTTTGGTAGCGGATCCTCCGGCTGCCTTCCCCGGGCGTGAATTGAGCCCGCTAGGAATCTATGCCCTTCTGGGTTTTTAGAGTCGTCTTGGATAGTTGAATGATTTCATTCAACCCTTACCAACAGACTATCACTAGATAAAGGCAACCTGGTTAAGCACTTCGTTGGAAGCAGCCTCTGTTCCAATCTCTCAACTACTAGCCTCTGCGTAAAAACACGGAGTTGGCGGATGCCACTGACGTCCGGCTCGTAGAGTCTCGGACAGCAATAACAGCATGATTCGCCATGCCGACATTGCGAGTTAAAGACGCTGCTGGGACCGAGAGTACCTGTGACAGCGACCCTCTGCGCAATACTAGCTGAAATAGCTTGGAGTGCCATCACGGCTGCGACTGCCGGAGCAGCCGACCTGCCGATAGCTTCATAGACAGATTGCAACCAGAGGCCAATCTCCCTGTCAATGGCCTTTTGAAGTGAAGTCCTATCCACCACTACAACTATAGATCTAGCTGCAAGCATGGAGATTGGGGGATCCACATTTGGATACTGGGTCTAGCGCTTGACCACGTCAGGGGGAGCGACACGTGTCTCATTAATACGGTCGGAGAAACGCTTATCGTGATAAGCGTGTCGTTTCTGGACTGCGTCTCTGGAGTCAGAGTGCTAAACAAGTACTCAATATATAGAGATTTCTCTTGCTGTGAAGCTGACCCCTCCACTGGAGGAGTTGAGGGAGAAATACCCAACCTTTCGTTGATGGACGCAATAAGATTATTCACTATAGCGTCACCATCCGGTGTATCCGGATTGAGAGCGGTCTCAGGAACAGAGTCCTGAACAGCTACGTCTGCCTCATCGTACAGAGAGTACTCCAGCTGGGACCTTGTCCAGTGATGTAGTCGAGGGCTAATGCCAGCGAGCCCGCTTAGGCCATCTGGGACTGTCGACCGTGTCGGATGCCTGCTCTCTGGGATGCCTGGAATCACTCTGGCGCCTTGAGATGCTCCAGATCAGGGCGGCCAGGGTCATTGCAACCATATTGCCCACGGTCTGCTTGGGGTGCAAAGTCTGTAAGATGTCAGTCATAGTCACAGACAATATATCAGCGGAAAAACTGCAACTTCGTCCCTGTCTCTGGACAGAGATCACAGGTGGTTCCTTTGGCCACATATAGCAGAGACCCCGGTTGAGCAATTGCACGCACTGGGGGTCCTGAAACCGTATGACATGCAGTACAAGCAGCATAGAAAGCCCGTGCATTGGCAACTTGTCTTTTTCTGCTGTTGTTGTCTAGCTATCTAAGAGCCTAGCCGAGGATAGCGACCGTACAGTGAATAGTCATACAAGCATGAAGTACAAATAAACACTTCAGCACATGTAGTACACGCAGCATTGAAAACTTGTGGCTTGGCACATTTGCTCTTCTGCTGCTGTTGTCTATTTATCTAGGAGCATGAGACAAGGATAGCGACATACAGTGAATGTATAGCATACAGCATGACAGTAAACACTGCAGCCCATGCAATCCAAGCAGCATTGAAAGCTTGCGCGTTAGCACCCTAGCCTTTCTGCTGCTGTTGTCTATTTATCCAGGAACATTAGCCAAGGATAGCGACATACAGTGAATGTATAGCATACAAGCATGACAGTAAACACTGCAGCCAATGCAAGTCAAGCAGCATTGAAAACTTGTGCCGTAGCACCATTGCTCTACTGCTGCTTTTGTCTGTTTATCTGGGCGCATTAGCCAAGAATAGCGACATACAGTGAATGTATATCATAACAATAAACCGTGCAGCACATGCAAGCGAAGCAGCATTGAAAGCTTGTGCCTTAGCACAAATTGCTCTACTGCTGCTGTTGCCCAATCTGACAGTAAACACTGCAGCACATGCAAACGAAGAAGCATTGAAAGCTTGTGCCTCAGCAGCATTGCTTATTTGCTGCTGTTGCCCAGAATAGCGACAGTACAGTACAGTGCATAGCATATCAGCACACAGCCCAAAAGCCCACTTCAGCATTAGTGGTGTCAGTTGCTTACCGCCCGCACAAGAGCGGGTGCGAGGTCGCCCAAAAAACCTGTGACTGGTTCCGTTCTCCCAGAGTGGAAACCATAATGGCTGCCGGCTTCTCTTCCCCGTCCTGTGCAGAGGGGCGGGCCGTGGGCGAGCCCCAGCCAAGAGCGGGAACCCGGCGTCTCACTGTGTTCAGTGAGAGGGGGCTGGAGAATGCAAAGCAGACTCCAGCTCCCTGCGCTGAGCTACTGTACAGCGTCCCGCCCCTCCTCTGACTGGCAGGGCTGGGGCGGGAACGAAACGAAAACTAGGCCGCAAAGCCGGGGACTCTAGTAATAAGCGCGGCCGTCCTATGTGCACGGCCGACGCCGAAGTCCCCCGGCGCACCACAAGTCCCAGCCGCGCCACAATGTAAAAAACAACCAGCAGCGGCCGGCGCGGCCGTTTTCAATACATAAATTCACTCAGCAAAGCTGCAGTGAATAATAGCACCAGCGCTCCGCGCTGTTGTCCCCGGCGCACTAACACTCCCAGCAATGCTGGTGTGTGTGGGCGCGATGTGCATGGGAACACAGAGTACCTTGATGTAGCAGGGCCCTGTCCCTGACGATACTCAGCTCCATATCCAGCAGGTTCTTTTGGGTCTGTGGATGGAGCTCGGTCTCTGTGCCTGGAGACCGGTAAGATCCCACTTCACCCAGAGCCCCTCATGGGGATGGGGAAGGAAAACAGCATGTGGGCTCCGGCCTCTGTACCCGCAATGGGTACCTCAACCTTAACAAACACCCGACAAAAGTGGGGTGAGAAGGGAGCATGCTGGGGGCCCTAGTATGGGCCCTCTTTTCTTCCATCCGACATAGTCAGCAGCTGCTGCTGACTAAAATCTGTGGAGCTATGCATGGATGTCTGACCTCCTTCGCACACAAAGCTAAAACTGGAGAACCCGTGATATCACGGGGGGGGTATAGCCAGAAGGGGAGGGGCCTTGCACTTTTTAGTGTAGTGCTTTGTGTGGCCTCCGGAGGGCAGTAGCTATACCCCAATCGTCTGGGTCTCCCAATAGAGCGCTGAAGAAATATCGGGTAACCAAAGAAAGGGCTTCCTTGGTTACCCGATATTTACCTTGGTTACAGCTTACTGGAGGCTGCCAGACGCCGGCTCCCTGCACATTCAGATCGTTGCTCTCTTGCTGTCACACACAGCGATGTGTGCTTCACAGCAGGAGAGCAAAGACCAAAAAATGAACCAGCACTGTGTGTAACGAGCAGTGATCTCACAGCAGGGGCCAGATCGCTGCTCAGTGTCACACAGAGCGAGATCGCTAATGACGTCACTGGTACGTCACAAAAACCGTGACTCAGCAGCGATCTCAATAGCGATCTCACTATGTGTGAGAAGCACCCCTATAACAGAATCTGAGGTTTTCCAAGACAAACAGATTGTATCATGTCACAATAAGCTGATTACCCCAATCAAGATCTGGCCTCTGGTGTGAGCCTTTTATATGTATAATTGTTTTTAGCCTGTTGGAAAACAATAAAGATATTTTTTAAGGTGATCCCATTTGATGTGCATGCCCCCTTATCTTTCAAAATCCCTTTTCTTTAGTAGTGCCCTCCTTCAATTAGATTAATCTTCCAAAAGCCATAACTTTGACTCTCCTCAAAGCAGTATATTGTATTTTTCCGATTATAAAAAACGCACTTTTCCTCCCAAGAATTTGGGAGGAAAATGAGGGGTGCATCTTTTAATTCGAATGTACATTACTGGGGGAGGTGGAGAGGGGTCAGAGGAGATGCTGCGGGCCACGGGCGCTGTTCTGTGAGCTGTGCTGCGAGCGGTGAGGCAGGGGGCTGCCATTCTGAAAATATCGGCAATGCAGGCTTCAAATAATGGTACCCGGAGTCTGTGCGTACGCAGATGGAGCTCTCGGCTCAATCTCTCATCTGCACAGGTGCCGCCTCCGGCCCATTGATCTCCCTGAGGTAGACTTAGGGAAAATGGTGCTCGGAGGTGGCGCGTGCGCAGATGAGATCTCGGCTTGTCATTAAGCCAAGAGCTTCATCTGTGCATGTGCCGACTCTGGGCGCCATTTCTTTGCAGCCCACAGCGCCGACAGGTTTTGGATGTTGCCTGCTTCACAGCGCCCACAGCGAGCATCACAGTGGCGGCAGACAGTGGCGGCGGCAGCAGCAGAGGCGGCAGACAGTGGCGGCGGCGGCAGCAGAGGCGGCGGACAGTGGCGGCGGCAGAGGCGGCAGACAGTGGCGGCGGCGGCAGCAGAGGCGGCGGACAGTGGCGGCAGCAGAGGCGGCGGACAGTGGCGGCAGCAGAGGCGGCGGACAGTGGCGGCAGCAGAGGCGGCGGACAGTGGCGGCAGCAGAGGCGGCGGACAGTGGCGGCAGCAGAGGCGGCGGACAGTGGCGGCGGACAGTGGCGGCAGCAGAGGCGGCGGACAGTGGCGGCAGCAGAGGCGGCGGACAGTGGCGGCAGCAGAGGCGGCGGACAGTGGCGGCAGCAGAGGCGGCGGACAGTGGCGGCAGCAGAGGCGGCGGACAGTGGCGGCAGCAGAGGCGGCGGACAGTGGCGGCAGCAGAGGCGGCGGACAGTGGCGGCAGCAGAGGCGGCGGACAGTGGCGGCAGCAGAGGCGGCGGACAGTGGCGGCAGCAGAGGCGGCGGACAGTGGCGGCAGCAGAGGCGGCGGACAGTGGCGGCAGCAGAGGCGGCGGACAGTGGCGGCAGCAGAGGCGGCGGACAGTGGCGGCAGCAGAGGCGGCGGACAGTGGCGGCAGCAGAGGCGGCGGACAGTGGCGGCAGCAGAGGCGGCGGACAGTGGCGGCAGCAGAGGCGGCGGACAGTGGCGGCAGCAGAGGCGGCGGACAGTGGCGGCAGCAGAGGCGGCGGACAGTGGCGGCAGCAGAGGCGGCGGACAGTGGCGGCAGCAGAGGCGGCGGACAGTGGCGGCAGCGGCAGCAGAGGCGGCGGACAGTGGCGGCGGCAGCAGAGGCAGCGGACAGTGGCGGCGGCGGCAGCAGAGGCGGCGGACAGTGGCGGCGGCGGCGGCAGCAGAGGCAGCGGACAGTGGCGGCGGCGGACAGTGGCGGCGGCAGCAGAGGCGGCGGACAGAGGCGGCGGAAGCAGCAGCAGAGGCAACGGACAGTGGCGGCGGCAGCAGTAGAGGCGGCGGACAGTGGCGGCGGCAGCAGCAGAGGCGGCGGACAGTGGGCGGCGGCAGCAACAGCGGCGGCAGCAACAGCGGCGGCAGCAACAGCGGCGGCAGCAACAGCGGAAAGTGGCAGCAGCAGCAGCAGCGGACAGTGGCAGCAGCAGCAGCGGACAGTGGCAGCAGCGGACAGTGGCGGCAGCAGCAGCGGACAGTGGCGGCAGCGGTCAGTGGCGGCAGCAGAGGCGGCGGTCAGTGGCAGCGGGACAGTAGTGGAGCAGGCCAGTGCGGTGAGTGTTTCAGTCTGTCTGCGGTCCCAGTTCAACTGATGGCGCATGGAGTGGCGCATGGCAGATGTAGCTCTCATCTAAGGGCTCCATCTGCGCACGCGCTGACTCCCGGCGCCATCATTTGAATCGGGACCGCGGACGCACTGGGACACTCACCGCACAGCCACCCGCCCGCACAGAGTGGCAGCCAGCAGGTCGCCCACCCGCACAGAGAGGCAGCCGGCCTCCAGGACAGAGTGGGAGCCGGCTGACCACACGCAGCCACAGGCACCCGGCCGACGCACAGACAGCCCCACCTCCCCCGGTAAGCTATATTCGTATTTTAAGTCGCACCCCTCATTTTCCTCCCAAATTTTTGGGAGGAAAAGTGTGTCTTATAATCCGAAAAATACGGTATACAAAAATACGTCACTCATAACTATATTCAAGGCCCTTTCTTCCCTCCCAAAAAGGAACAGATGGGAAGAAATTATTTCCCAAAGCAAAGGTTTGCACTCTCCCCTGCTGAAATCAATTTACGGTAATTTATTAGAAAAACCTCAGTGAAGGAGCAAAAATTAACAAACTAACTTTAGAATTTATTTTACTTTCTAACATGGAAGACTAAGGGGTACTTTGCACGCTGCGACATGGCTAGCGATCTCGTTAGCGATGTGAACTGCTAGATCCCAAGTGCGATCTTTCGAGATCGCACATGCGTAAAATGACCTATGTGCGATCTCGAAAGATCGCACTTGCGATCTAGCATTTCACATCGCTAACGAGATCGCTAGCCATGTCGCAGCGTGCAAAGTACCCCTAAGGGTGACTGTATATGCCACTGTATGATCACATAGTGGAATGGGATGTGACAAAGCCTGCGCCGAGCTGCTCTCATCAGTACACACATCTGTGACCGCCCCGAGGGACACCTCCCGGGTAACAGGAGACACCCAAACCTCTTACCGCCAAAGATTTCTGGCTCCACAAGGATTTCTTGCTTCTGTGGTATAGGGGCTCGAACATCATCTCTGGATCAAAAGATAATCACGTATCAATACAGAGGAATAAGACAAGAACACTGTACAGGGCAGTGAGCACCACAAATACACAACTCAGGAACAGCTTCCAATGATCATTCCATATCAGCGAGTATCACCTAGCAGTGGTAAGGCAAGTCATAAACCCCTGTCCGCACAGGGGTGTAAGTGTACCTTGTGGGAGGCTGGGCCCGTGCCATCAGCAGCCAGTGTATGCCGTAACAATCAGTACAGCTCGGACTAAAGACCCATCCTGTCTATTTAAACAGAACCTGTCAGCACGATTTTGTAATATAAAATGGAGGTGTAATACGGATGACACAGAGCTTTGTTGAAAAAAATTCACTTTGTTCTTCTGGAATCACCATTTGAGGTTTTCGGTGCACAGGGGCAGATTGTACACTGGGTCTTCTCCTCCCCATCTGTGATCTTCGGCCCCTGCCGCACCTGCCTCCTCTGTGATATCTCAGCAGTGACCTGTCATTCACACACCGCAGGCAGGTGATGGGTCTGGGAATCAAAGACAGGGAGGAGAAGACCCAGCATACAGTTCTGCTCCTGTACACCAAGATCTCATTAGCAGAAAACTTCAAAAGGTGATTAAAAAAAAAAAAAAAAAAAAAGAACAACAACAAAGCAAAAAGGTATCAAAGTAATTAATTCAGTATAGACAGAGGCAGGGAAGTGCATCATCCATATCAATCAACCGGGGCAGTTTCCTGCCATCCTTTCCCTCTAAAGAACCTGGAAGGGTTCTACAATTCATTGCTGGCACCTAATGTTAAAGGGAATCTGTCACCAGGTTTTTGCCACTTAATCTGAGAGCAGCATAACGTTGGGGCAGAGATCCTGATTACAGCAATATGTCACTTACTAGGCTGCTTAGTGTAGCTTTGAATTAACCAGCAGTAGATTATCATTACAGGACAAATTGGGTAGTCCAGCATATTCATGAGTTATGTTTAACTGCTGGATCTGCAGCAGAGAAAACATTCATTTTATAAAAAAAAAATAGCAGCAAATATTAATTAAATTCTGTTTTATTTGTTCAAACTTAAAATACAATAAAAATGATTGAAAACCAAAATGGCAGCAAACAGCTCAGTAAGTGACAGATCGCTGGGATCAGGGTCTCTATCTCTACATTAGGCTGCTTTTAGATGGGGAGCAAAAACCTGGTGACAGATTCCCTTTAAACATTCTCCCCAGATTTCTGCTGTGGAGCATTGCTTCTCATTCACTGGAAAGGGGGGGGGGTGTTAATTATGAAGATTACACTAAAACTCAACATTTTACTTATTTCTATATACGTGTACTTCACACTTTTCGAATTGAGGTTACCGCTACTCTAAAATAAGATGAGCAGTTGCCAGTATATACACCAGTCAGTGTAATTGGGTCATAATGGACCCAGATCTGGAGCAGCTTTCTCTGTAATACGTGGTTGTGCACACACCCTTCAGGCAGACAAATTTATAGGACCAAGGTAAAAGCCTCTCCCCTACTGAAAAGAATATTGGGGACTTACTCTCCAGCAGGACGAGCTGTAGACGCTCCTGCAGAACTGGTGCTGGGCTCCTCTGCGATCCCTCCGCCGTCCAGGAACATAGTCACCGCCATCTCTAGGTTCTGGCTGCATGCTTCTAACATGTGTTTGCCAATGCTTTCACTGGCACCTAAACAAATAACAGTTTCATTCAGTGATGTGGTCTCCTTATCAATGTCACTATTTTGCAGCCATATAGTGTGAATGTAAAAAGAAAATAACTTTTTGATGTTCTCTTAAAAGGACTGTCCAGTGGGGACTTCTTGCAGCAGCTGCAGTCAATCAGTGGCCTCAGCAGCGGACAGCGTGCAACCTCTGTGGCCTGTGCTCATATGTCTGTATAACCATAGAGCGGATACAGGAGCAGCATATTTCGTTATTGGAAGTATTCTGGCTGGACGTCTGGCCCCCTTTATATTCTGTGATTCACTATTCCCGTTTATTACAGCGAGTTCTTCATGGCGCGGTGTCTTATAGGACATCTTGGAGATGTGCGTGCCATCAGATTTCTCCCCTGCATCGCTACCTCTCCTTTACAAGGAGCCAAATCTGAAGTAAACACTGTGGGGGCAGCGAAGGTTCTCAAAGCTGCAGTAATCCGTGGCCCTCATCAGAGACTATGACCTTCATGTAGCACCCAGCACCATTTTTGTAGCACTTGGGTGCATATATATATATATATATATATATATATATATTATATATATATATATATATATATATATATATATAATTGCCTTATTCTGTCTGTCTGTCTGTCTTGCTCCAAAATTGTGTCCTTACGGTGACAAACAGCGGATTGGCCGCTGGGCTCGCCATGGCCCCGCCCCCCGCACGGATTGACCGCTCGGCCTCACAGATTGGCCGCTCGCCTCGGCTCCTCCCCCCCGCACGGAATGGCCTCTCGCCCCGAGGTGAGCGCATCAAGGTCCTGCAGCGGCGGAACACACACACACACACACACACACACACAAGGACACACACACACATCAGATCGCATCCACATACTCACAACATCCCGTGATATCGCTTGCTTCTCGGCGGCGATACTGTGCAGTGACCTTCCAGGACCTGCCGGAGGATCACATGGCCGGAAGCATGTGGTATCTCCGGATGTTGTGATTGTGTGAGCGCGTATGTGCGATATCTTCAGTGTGTCTGTGTGAGTGTATGCGATCGGATGTGTGTCTGTGTGTTCTGATGTGTGTGTGTGTTCTGATGTGTGTGTGTGTTCTGATGTTTGTGTGTGTTCTGATGTGTGTGTGTGTTCTGATGTGTGTGTGTGTTCTGATGTGTGTGTGTGTTCTGATGTGTGTGTGTGTGTGTGTGTGTGTGTATGCGATCGGATCTGTGAGTGTCGGCAGAGGAGCACGGCGTGCAGCACAGCTGCTGGGACCGCCCACCGGTGGGCACAGGGAGAAGTGGGGTGTGTGTGTGAGTGTATGCGATCAGATGTGTGCGATGGGGAGTGCGCAGCATGGGGGATGGAGCACGATGGGGAGTGTGCAGCATGGGGGATGGAGCACGATGGGGAGTGCGCAGCATGGGGGATGGAGCACGATGGGGAGTGCGCAGCATGGGGGATGGAGCACGATGGGAATGCACAGCATGGGGGATGGAGCACGATGGGGAGTGCGCAGCATGGGGGATGGAGCACGATTGGGAGTGCACACCTCCCCCCAAAACACACACACACACACACACACACTGGGAACCACAAACACTGCCCTACACAGACACCCACACAACGCCGCACACACACACAACACCCAAACACCGCAGCACACACAAATATACGCACATACCGCACAACACACACATTGCACAAAACATACCTCCCCCCAAAACATACACACACCCCACACCCACACAAACCGCGCAACACACACACACAACGATACAGACACACAGCGCTCCACAAATAACGCAACACACAAAACACCGCTCTCACCCCCCGCCACACCCAGACAACACCCAGAACATGTACAGCCCTTACACAAACACTTGGTAACTACAGACAACAACATCTATATATACAGTGCCTACAAGTAGTATTCAACCCCCTGCAGATTTAGCAGGTTTACACATTCGGAGTTAACTTGGCATTGTGACATTTGGACTGTAGATCAGCCTGGAAGTGTGAAATGCACTGCACCAAAAAAGAATGTTATTTCTTTTTTTCTTTTTAAATTGTGAAAAGTTTATTCAGAGGGTCATTTATTATTCAACCCCTCAAACCACCAGAATTCTGTTTGGTTCCCCTAAAGTATTAAGAAGTATTTCAGGCACAAAGAACAATGAGCTTCACATGTTTGGATTAATTATCTCTTTTTCCAGCCTTTTCTGACTAATTAAGACCCTCCCCAAACTTGTGAACAGCACTCATACTTGGTCAACATGGGAAAGACAAAGGAGCATTCCAAGGCCATCAGAGACAAGATCGTGGAGGGTCACAAGGCTGGCAAGGGGTACAAAACCCTTTCCAAGGAGTTGGGCCTACCTGTCTCCACTGTTGGGAGCATCATCCGGAAGTGGAAGGCTTATGGAACTACTGTTAGCCTTCCACGGCCTGGACAGCCTTTGAAAGTTTCCACCCGTGCCGAGGCCAGGCTTGTCCGAAGAGTCAAGGCTAACCCAAGGACAACAAGGAAGGAGCTCCGGGAAGATCTCATGGCAGTGGGGACATTGGTTTCAGTCAATACCATAAGTAACGTACTCCACCGCAATGGTCTCCGTTCCAGACGAGCCCGTAAGGTACCTTTACTTTCAAAGCGTCATGTCAAGGCTCGTCTACAGCTTGCTCATGATCACTTGCAGGACTCTGAGACAGACTGGTTCAAGGTTCTCTGGTCTGATGAGACCAAGATCGAGATCTTTGGTGCCAACCACACACGTGACGTTTGGAGACTGGATGGCACTGCATACGACCCCAAGAATACCATCCCTACAGTCAAGCATGGTGGTGGCAGCATCATGCTGTGGGGCTGTTTCTCAGCCAAGGGGCCTGGCCATCTGGTCCGCATCCATGGGAAGATGGATAGCACGGCCTACCTGGAGATTTTGGCCAAGAACCTCCGCTCCTCCATCAAGGATCTTAAGATGGGTTGTCATTTCATCTTCCAACAAGACAACGACCCAAAGCACACAGCCAAGAAAACCAAGGCCTGGTTCAAGAGGGAAAAAATCAAGGTGTTGCAGTGGCCTAGTCAGTCTCCTGACCTTAACCCAATTGAAAACTTGTGGAAGGAGCTCAAGATTAAAGTCCACATGAGACACCCAAAGAACCTAGATAACTTGGAGAAGATCTGCATGGAGGAGTGGGCCAAGATAACTCCATAGACCTGTGCCGGCCTGATCAGGTCTTATAAAAGACGATTATTAGCTGTAATTGCCAACAAGGGTTATTCCACAAAATATTAAACCTAGGGGTTGAATAATAATTGACCCACACTTTTATGTTGAAAATGTATTAAAATTTAACTGAGCAACATAACTTGTTGGTTTGTAAGATTTATGCATCTGTTAATAAATCCTGCTCTTGTTTGAAGTTTGCAGGCTCTAACTTATTTGCATCTTATCAAACCTGCTAAATCTGCAGGGGGTTGAATACTACTTGTAGGCACTGTATGTATAACAAAAATCATACATTAACTACACAATACGTAAATTCTAGAATACCGGATGCGTAGAATCGGGCCACCTTCTAGTATAATATAAAGAGACACCAAGTGTAACTTACATGTGATACCGATCAGTCACAAGTTGTTACAGGAGACTTTCCTCAGCTCAGGAGCACATCATGGGATCCATCGATCTGTGATCTGCCTCACAATGGATCCTTCTGACTTTCTTCCCATCAAGGAAAGCCGAAAGCTTACTAAACATAAGAATGACGCCAGTATAACCGAGTCTAGGGAAATCCCATAAGTTGCATGACTTCTGTGACATCATTAGGAGAGCCGCTTAGGCCACCATGGCTGCAGGTCAGGGACAAGAAAGCACCACTCCAGTGTTATCAGCGCAGTAGTGGTGCTATAAATCTAAGCCCCCTGTCATATACTCACCTTCACCTTTTTACCTTGGTGGGAAGTCAGAGGTTACGTCACACAATGATGAGTGAGCACTACCATGCTCGGATACTCGATACTCATAACCAGCAGTTGGACACTCGGATGGGAGCGACTCCAGTATTTGAGTACAATGGAAGTCAATGGGAAACAATTTCCTGGAAAAATGCTTTGAGTTCCCCATTGACTTCCATTATAATCTGTACTAGAGTCTTGCCCATCCGAGAGTCCAACTGCTTGTTACGAGTACAGAGCACCCGAGCATGGCAGTGCGCAATGCGCAATCATCACTAGTTACAAGTACCAAGCATCCGAGCATCGTACAGCTTACACATCATTAGTCACAAGTCTCCATGCATCTCTAGGAGTCAGAACGAGCCCAGAACACAGCTCTCAGAGATGTATTGAGTTGTGATCTCCAGTACGCTCCATGAAACACTGCACCTGCCGGCAGGTCACAAATCACTGGAAACTAACTGGAGCGGCAGTGGTAGAAGATGAAGTCGCTGGAAGGGAGTATAATACAGGGGACTTAGGGGGCACCCTACCTAAACCTAAGGACGTTTAAGGGCGAAAAACGTGTCGGGGTTTCTGGGTATGTGGAGCTCTGGACATTACATCTTCCAGGTATCTATTATCAGCCATTATTGTATCACCTTGAGTTTTGGTACACGTGGACTTTGTGGTATTTCAGGTGGTAACTGGTACTTTTGAGCCTGTGGTTAATTTACCTTTAAACTACCATAATTTCTTGGGGTTTACCACCATGCTCTGAGGCTTGTATATTATTGATTTGTTTATACCGGTGTATACTAAATTATACTGTGCATCCTTGCATAACTATTCTCGGTTATTCTGTACCTAACATTGCCATATATGCATCTTGTATTTGGTCTGGGCTTGAGATTCGGCATTAGTACTCATTTTGCACTGTTCTATTGAGAACATTTTTTACGATGCAGCTGCCTCATTTATTCTGTCTATAGATAAATGAAATACTTTCACCACAGTTGTTATAAAGCTAATTTGCATCAGGGGTAGGTGCCTCTCCCTCCCCTCTAGGTGGCGGTTCTCGATTCCAGACCAATATTTATTGATCTCTATACTTTGCATTATATGCAGCCATCTGGATATGGCGATACGCGTTGGGGGGGGGGGGGGGGGGGGTTTGCTTTAGGTCTCCACCTCCTCCATGACTGCTCTTTCACCATTTCACCATTGCTCTGTTTTCCTTAATGGGAATTATTTTGCATGCCTCTTTTTCCATCACTGTGATTCTGGTAAAGATTATGGCGTTGTATATATTTACTTATATGTAAACCTGCTTTATTCCATCTTACAAGCTTTTCCATGCCCTATCCCAGTGATGGCGAACCTATGGCACGCGTGCCACACTGGGCACGCAGAGCCCTTTGTGTTGGCACGCGCGCTGTTGCCACACTGAGCCACATTGAACTGCCGATATGATCGCACCGGCAGATCAATGTGGTGTTTAACAGAGGAGACATCTCTCCTCCCTCTGACACTCCTCCTCTCCTGGGCCGCAGGCTTGTTGCCTAGGAGACGGAGGAGCGTCACTCAGTAGGCGGCGCCGATGTCTTGTGGCCGCGCGGTGGAGCTGCTGCTAGAAGGTGAGTTTTTTTTTGTTTTTTTTTTAAGCTGTGTGGGGACAGTGCGAGCACGGGGCAAGCATGGAGAGCACGGGGCAAGCATGGAGAGCACGGGGCAAGCATGGAGAGCACGGGGCAAGCACGTCTGCAAGGATGGGGGAAACACGTCTGCAAGGATGGGGGAAACACGTCTGCAAGGATGGGGGAAACACGTCTGCAAGGATGGGGGAAACACGTCTGCAAGGATGGGGGAAACACGTCTGCAAGGATGGGGGAAACACGTCTGCAAGGATGGGGGAAACACGTCTGCAAGGATGGGGGAAACACG
Source organism: Anomaloglossus baeobatrachus (assembly GCF_048569485.1). Classification (NCBI taxonomy): domain Eukaryota; kingdom Metazoa; phylum Chordata; class Amphibia; order Anura; family Aromobatidae; genus Anomaloglossus; species Anomaloglossus baeobatrachus. Next base: position 575,719,255 of record NC_134355.1, read on the forward strand.
TCTGCAAGGATGGGGGAAACACGTCTGCAAGGATGGGGGAAACACGTCTGCAAGGATGGGGGAAACACGTCTGCAAGGATGGGGGAAACACGTCTGCAAGGATGGGGGAAACACGTCTGCAAGGATGGGGGAAACACGTCTGCAAGGATGGGGGAAACACGTCTGCAAGGATGGGGGAAACACGTCTGCAAGGATGGGGGAAACACGTCTGCAAGGATGGGGGAAACACGTCTGCAAGGATGGGGGAAACACGTCTGCAAGGATGGGGGAAACACGTCTGCAAGGATGGGGGAAACACGTCTGCAAGGATGGGGGAAACACGTCTGCAAGGATGGGGGAAACACGTCTGCAAGGATGGGGGAAACACGTCTGCAAGGATGGGGGAAACACGTCTGCAAGGATGGGGGAAACACGTCTGCAAGGATGGGGGAAACACGTCTGCAAGGATGGGGGAAACACGTCTGCAAGGATGGGGGAAACACGTCTGCAAGGATGGGGAAACACGTCTGCAAGGATGGGGGAAACACGTCTGCAAGGATGGGGGAAACACGTCTGCAAGGATGGGGGAAACACGTCTGCAAGGATGGGGGAAACACGTCTGCAAGGATGGGGGAAACACGTCTGCAAGGATGGGGGAAACACGTCTGCAAGGATGGGGGAAACACGTCTGCAAGGATGGGGGAAACACGTCTGCAAGGATGGGGGAAACACGTCTGCAAGGATGGGGGAAACACGTCTGCAAGGATGGGGGAAACACGTCTGCAAGGATGGGGGAAACACGTCTGCAAGGATGGGGGAAACACGTCTGCAAGGATGGGGGAAACACGTCTGCAAGGATGGGGAAACACGTCTGCAAGGATGGGGGAAACACGTCTGCAAGGATGGGGGAAACACGTCTGCAAGGATGGGGGGACACATAACTGCAAGGATGGGGGGACACAACTGCAAGGATGGGGGGACACATAACTGCAAGGATGGGGGGACACATAACTGCAAGGATGGGGGGACACATAACTGCAAGGATGGGGGGACACATAACTGCAAGGATGGGGGGACACATAACTGCAAGGATGGGGGGACACATAACTGCAAGGATGGGGGGACACATAACTGCAAGGATGGGGGGACACATAACTGCAAGGATGGGGGGACACATAACTGCAAGGATGGGGGGACACATAACTGCAAGGATGGGGGGACACAACTGCAAGGATGGGGGGACACATAACTGCAAGGATGGGGGGACACATAACTGCAAGGATGGGGGGACACATAACTGCAAGGATGGGGGGACACATAACTGCAAGGATGGGGGGACACATAACTGCAAGGATGGGGGGACACAACTGCAAGGATGGGGGGACACAACTGCAAGGATGGGGGAAACATGCAAGGATGGGGGAAACATGCAAGGATGGGGGAAACATGCAAGGATGGGGGAAACATGCAAGGATGGGGGAAACATGCAAGGATGGGGTACATTTAGCAAGAAGGGGAACATGCCAGGAAGGGGTACATTTACCAGTATGGGGGATACATTTACCAGAATGGGGGATACATTTACCAGAATGGGGGAAAACATGCCAGGATAGGGGGAACATGAACATGCCAGGATGAGGAACATTTAGCAGGAAGGGTGACATTTACCAGGAAAGGGGACATTTACCAGTATAAGGGAACATGCCTGGATGAGGTACATTTACCAGGATGGGGTCATTTGACACCATGGGGGGGGGGGGGACATGCCAGGATGGGATACATTTACAATGATGGGATACATTTACCAGGATGGGGCCATGATGTGGACAAATATACCAGAATGTAGGAAATATATATCAGGATGGGGGACATGTTTGCCAGGAAGTGGCCAGGAAGGGGGACAGAACTACACAATGAAGGGGGCGGGGAGCAACTCGCACGTCTTTATGGGATTTCAAGATGTTCAGACTTTGAAATGTAGATGTGGATTACAGGTGACATCTGATTGCATTCCAGGCTAAACTCTGTCTAATATGCTGCAATTATTTCCAGAAAGATCAATCCAACTGCTGTGTCTGGAAAGGGCAGGGGCTCAGCTTCAATGTGTGGTAAACATGAGCGTGATGCCCCCTGCTGAAGAGAAGAGAAGACGGCAAAGGTAAAGCTGGGTTCACACTAAGCGACAGCGACAACGACGTCGCTGTTACGTCACCATTTTCTGTGACGTAACAGCGACCTTGTAAGTCGCTGTTATGATCGCTGCTTAGCTGTCAAACACAGCAGAAGCAGCAGCGATCATAACGACGCTGTGCTACATGTGCAGAGAGCAGGGAGCCGCGCTTAGCGCTGGCTCCTTGCTCTCCTAGGTACAGTACACATCGGGTTAATTAACCCGATGTGTACTGCAGCCACATGTGCACAGAGCAGGAGCCGGCGCTGGCAGCAAGGGCGGAGGCTGGTAACGAAGGTAAATATCGGGTAACCAGGGAAAGGTCTTCCCTTGGTTACCCGATGTTTACGCTGGTTACAGCTTACCGCAGCTGCCAGACGCCGGCTCCTGCTCCCTGCTCGCTTCATTTCGTCGCTCTCTCGCTGTCACACACAGCGATGTGTGCGTCACAGCGGGAGAGTGACGACCAAAAAATGAAGCTGGACATTCAGCAACGACCGGCGACCTCACAGCAGGGGCCAGGTCGTTGCTGGATGTCACACACAGCGACGGGACGTCGCTGCAACGTCACAGAAAATGGTGACGTAGCAGCGACGTCGTTGTCGCTGTGTGTGACACCAGCTTAAGGTTACAATCAATTATTTACATAATAGGATTGGTTGGCACTTCGGGAAAAAAAAATGGGTTTAGGGCTACAGTTTGGGCACTCGGCCTGTAAAAGGTTCGCCATGACTGCCCTATTCTATGGTTGATTGGATTGATATATGTATTTGGGCATTTTTGCATATTGATTTTTACATATTAATGTATTAGCCATTTGTTGTTAGGACTGACACATATCTTTGGGGTTTTTTTTTGCATGCTATATGATCATGATTCATTGGTGTTATTGATTGCAGTACATGGTCGAAAATCTGAGGTGGACACTTCTCAGAGGCTTATGCTTTATTATAGCAAACCTCTGTTTATTGTACTTCATGTTTTTAGATGTTTTTAAACTGTTGGTGTTTTTCCTACAATAAACTTTTGAATATTTATTGCCATTATTGTTTTGGTGATCTCCTCATTAGCACACCACCCTTTTCTCCTTTTCATTGTTGCTGCTTTCAGGTGTGCATTTGGAGGATCCCATTTATATTGCCTTTGTGCCCTCAAAAAGATTTTTTCAAATCACATGACCTAAAGCCCCACTCCAGAGGTTTGTTTTTGTTAAATTCATGACCAGGCACATTTTTCTTCTTTTCGTACAAACTCTGTTAATTTTTGCCTCCTTTTGTTAAAATATATGGGGACCAATTTTTATTTCATTTGTATACTTGCTCTATTTTTCTCCTGCCGCCTGACTTTAATAATAAACCACCTCTGCCTTTTGTGTGTGGAGTGTGGACAATGGACATCTAGGAGGGCCGGCTCCCCCCTCCTGCCTTCTGTGTGTGGAGTGTGGACAATGGACATCTAGGAGGGCCGGCTCCCCCCTCCTGCCTTCTGTGTGTGGAGTCTGGACATCTAGTAGAGCCGGCTCCCCCCTCCTGCCTTCTGTGTGTGGAGTCTGGACATCTAGGAGGGCCGGCTGCCCCCTCCTGCCTTCTGTGTGTGGAGTCTGGACATCTAGGAGGGCCGGCTGCCCCCTCCTGCCTTCTGTGTGTGGAGTCTGGACATCTAGTAGGGCCGGCTGCCCCCTCCTGCCTTCTGTGTGTGGAGTCTGGACATCTAGTAGGGCCGGCTGCCCCCTCCTGCCTTCTGTGTGTGGAGTCTGGACATCTAGTAGAGCCGGCTCCCCCCTCCCGCCTTCTGTGTGTGGAGTCTGGACATCTAGGAGGGCCGGCTGCCCCCTCCTGCCTTCTGTGTGTGGAGTCTGGACATCTAGTAGAGCCGGCTCCCCCCTCCTGCCTTCTGTGTGTGGAGTCTGGACATCTAGTAGAGCCGGCTCCCCCCTCCTGCCTTCTGTGTGTGGAGTCTGGACATCTAGGAGGGCCGGCTCCCCCCTCCTGCCTTCTGTGTGTGGAGTCTGGACATCTAGGAGGGCCGGCTCCCCCCTCCTGCCTTCTGTGTGTGGAGTCTGGACATCTAGGAGGGCCGGCTCCCCCCTCCTGCCTTCTGTGTGTGGAGTCTGGACATCTAGGAGGGCCGGCTCCCCCCTCCTGCCTTCTGTGTGTGGAGTCTGGATATCTAGGAGGGCCGGCTCCCCCCTCCTGCCTTCTGTGTGTGGAGTCTGGACATCTAGGAGGGCCGGCTCCCCCCTCCTGCCTTCTGTGTGTGGCGTCTGGACATCTAGGAGGGCCGGCTCCCCCCTCCTGCCTTCTGTGTGTGGCGTCTGGACATCTAGTAGAGCCGGCTGCCCCCTCCTGACTTCAGTGTGTGGAGTGTGGACATCTAGTAGAGCCAGCTGCCCCCTCCTGCCTTCAGTGTGTGGAGTGTGGACATCTAGGAGGGCCGGCTCCCCCCTCCTGACTTCAGTGTGTGGAGTGTGGACATCTAGGAGGGCCGGCTCCCCCCTCCTGACTTCAGTGTGTGGAGTGTGGACATCTAGGAGGGCCGGCTCCCCCCTCCTGACTTCAGTGTGTGGAGTGTGGACATCTAGGAGAGCCAGCTGCCCCCTCCTGCCTTCAGTGTGTGGAGTGTGGACATCTAGGAGAGCCAGCTGCCCCCTCCTGCCTTCAGTGTGTGGAGTGTGGACATCTAGGAGAGCCAGCTGCCCCCTCCTGCCTTCAGTGTGTGGAGTGTGGACATCTAGGAGAGCCAGCTGCCCCCTCCTGCCTTCAGTGTGTGGAGTGTGGACATCTAGGAGAGCCAGCTGCCCCTCCTGCCTTCTGTGTGTGGAGTCTGGACATCTAGGAGGGCCGGCTCCCCTCTCCTGCCTTCTGTGTGTGGCGTCTGGACATCTAGGAGAGCCAGCTGCCCCCTCCTGCCTTCTGTGTGTGGAGTCTGGACATCTAGGAGGGCCGGCTCCCCTCTCCTGACTTCAGTGTGTGGAGTGTGGACATCTAGGAGGGCCGGCTCCCCCCTCCTGCCTTCTGTGTGTGGAGTCTGGACATCTAGGAGGGCCGGCTCCCCCCTCCTGCCTTCAGTGTGTGGAGTCTGGACATCTAGGAGGGCCGGCTCCCCCTCCTGACTTCAGTGTGTGGAGTCTGGACATCTAGGAGGGCCGGCTCCCCCCTTCTGTGTGTGGAGTCTGGACATCTAGGAGGGCCGGCTCCCCCTTCTGCCTTCTGTGTGTGGAGTCTGGACATCTAGGAGGGCCGGCTCCCCCCTCCTGACTTTCATAATAAACCACTCCTGCCTTCTGTGTAGAATCTGGACATCTAGAAGAGTCGGGTCCCCGCTCGACTTTAAAACATCCTCCAGTGTAACATAAGGGTAGGTCCAATATTTTAAGATGCTGGGTGGTCTGCATAAAGTTAAAGGGTCTTTTGTCAACTTATCTCCTGCCATAGAATAGGGGATAACTTCCTGATCTCTGGAACCCCCAATACGAACAACCAGAGCTCCTGTGTGAATGGCGCTGAGGTTGACCACGCGCCCCCCTGGAGGTGCCCGCACCGGGCTCTGCTGGCCTTCAGCACGCTCATAAGGATGAATGAAGCAGAAGTGGTTGATCACCCTCCCGTTCTTATGAGGCTCTGAAGAACCCTGGTTGTCAGGATCAGTGGGGGTCGCAGCGGTCAGACCCCAGTGATCAGGACGTTATTCCTTTACACATGGATAGGCGATAACTTCCAAACCTGTGATCCCCTTTAAATGTACAATATTTATAATCATAGAGGAACCCGCTGCACTTATGATAAATACACCGGCCTCATCTGCAGTAATGGACGCCAGGTAACGTGTATGGGGCCTCCAATGCCAGGGGAGCAGAGAGCACTGTGCTGTCAGGAAGAGGCCACCAGAGGAGGCGGCAGCAGCTTCTCCAATACCAAGACAGAACATGGCCAGCACGGATGTAGGCAAGAAAAGCATGTGCTCTCTACGAGATATGTACAGAAACAGGAGCCTGTGACAGGAAGAGTTGTCATAGTCTCGGCTATAACCATTACACACAGGTAATGGTGCGGTATCCACACACGGCCAGTCCCTGGAGAGGACCCCCGGCCCAGCACCGCCGCCGCTGCCGCTGCCCTTCTGCTCACCAGTAATAGAGATGAACTCCCTCAACAACTGGGCTGCGACCCCGCCATCCGCCTCCATCTTCTCCGCGCCACACAACAACAACCGCTGACGTCACAGCCGACCCCGCCCGGTCCGCTCGTGCCCGTGCGGCTGTGAACACTAGAGGTACATATACCTCATCACCGAATACTCCAGTCTTGTCCAGCCCAATACTCTATACAGCGGGGAACACACTGTTGTAGTGGGCAGTATGGCCGGTGCACATAGTCCCCGGAGCCCTGGAGATAGCGGGATGGTCAGCAAGGCCAACAGATTTACCCGGCGGCCATGACTTTGAAGATCAAAAGAAAAGTCTGTATGCGGAAATTCTTCCCCTCTAGTGTTTTACGAACTATGTTTGTAGCCACGCATGCGCAGTTCTATTTCAAACAAGCTTTATTTATATTTACAGATAACAATCGTGAAGTACAGGGATTTGGCGCCCTCCAATCCTGCGATGACAAACGCAAGGAAGTTACTGAACGAATGGATATAGAAAACAAACAGAAACCCCTTCTTTATTTCCCTATGGTCCGTGTAGGTGCGGACAATATCAGCTGCTTTTCAACTAAAAAATGCGACTGCTGGCAGTATCACCTATGATAAGGCACCCTGTACTAGACACTACTATAGATGCACTAGCCAGTAAGTACTGCATATGGGACACTCTCTGGTAGGCACACCATATAGGGCACACTGGTAGGTGCAGCCTATATGTACACTTGTAGTTATATACTGGATAAGGGGCACTCACTAGTAGGCACCACATTTAGAAGCAAAGTACTGAGAACTGTCAGGACGGTGTCAGGAAAAACCTGGACAGCAGAATGGCTCAGTAGTTAGCACTGCTCTATTTATAGAGCAGCACGTGGCTCAGTGGTTAGCACTGTGCTAGATATAGGGCAGCACGGTAGTGATGGGTAAAATGCGATTTTTTGGTGAGTCGGCTCTTTTGGCTCCGAAAACGGCTCTTCATTTCCTATTACCTTTGGCTTTAAATTTGAAGCCCAATTCTGGTATGTTTTAACCCATGATTGTATACCTTTTAGTAAAAATCTACACATGTGCCAATTTATGACATAAAACAGAATAGTTTCCAGAATAACCAGATTTTATATTATTTGCTGTAAAAACTTTAACAAACACAATGTTTGATAAAAAAAAAATGCAGAAATCAAACAAGTGCAATTCAATTAGCTCAACACTACTGGCAATTGTATGCAAAATCGGATGTGATGTGAGAGGCTGCACTGCCTTGTATAGGACTAGTTCTGTGCATGAAGTGGTTCCTCAGATTGGCACTGCTATCATGTAACAGGGGCTGCTGGGAGGTTATTCACATACCAGAAACAACAGAACCATTCCAAGCTGCACTAGCTAATGGTGCATTTACACAGTCGATGCAGCACCCGAGCCTGTGATCCAGTGATGCTCAATCCAGCATCGCGGATCATTTGTTCTCTTCCATTCAAGTGAATGGGAGAGAACAAGGGACGCACATTTACATCCGCTGTTTCTCCCTCGCTCAGCGAGGATTTACAAACTGGCGGTAAATAACTATAATCAGGCTAAATCCAGATGTCAGTGTTCCTTTAATAAAGTGCCTGACTGCTGCTTGCTTGTCACAGATTGGAGGGGGCGGGGCTGTGAGTCAGTGCTATGTGCGGCAGCAGGAGGAGCATGCATTCTCAGTCTCCTGGATAAGATCAGAGTGACTACTGCCGGGAGGGAGGGGCCGGGAGGGGCGGGGCAAGAGGGGACTGACTGTGGAATGGAACTGGCAAAGAGCCGTTTATATTTCAATTGGCTCCCTGCCAGGAGCCGACTCATATGATTCACTATGAAGAGCCGGCTCTTAGAGCCGGCTCGTTCAGGAGCTACCCATCACTACAGCACGGTGGCTCGTTGGTTCGCATTGTACTATAGATAGGACAGTACGGTGGCTCAGTGGTTAGTACATATAGGGTGGCTCAGTGGTTAGCACTGTACTAGATATAGGGCAGCACGGTGGCTCAGTGGTTAGCACTGTACCCAGTGGCGTAGCTAGGGTTTCAGCTCAGGGGGGGGCAAAACATCTGAGTGGGCCCCTTACCAGGTAACTATGATAACTACGGTGGCGCAGACTAATCGTGGGTATAGTGGAACCTCGGCAGATGACACTGATATTACCGCTATATGGTGACTATATAGAGGTAGATATCGGTGCTGCAGCACATACAAGAGGTCACAGTGCAGTTATAGATGGTGACTTACAGCTGACGTTCTTTCGGATGGAGTTGTTCACCTTTTCCGTCTTTTCCATCTGGCCCAGACCGACATGACGACTTCTTCCAGCCACAACTCATCTACAGAAATTAAAACAAAGACATATTTGACTCCTAACACTTCCGGCCCCGTACCCCATCTAATCCCAACCTGCACAAACCCCTCATCCTGCCGTCACCCCAATACTGAGCCACTGCTGCCGTGTGTGTCCCTATTACTGCACCTGCTGTGTGCACAAAAACCATGCTCCTCTTACTGCCACACATAATAATGCCACCACTGTGCCTCCACATAATAATGCCACCACTGTGCCCCCATATAATAATAATACCACCACTGTGCTCCCACATAATAATGCCACCACTGTGCCCCCCATAGTAATGCCACCACTGTGCCCCCACATAATAATGCCACCACTGTGCCCCCCCATAGTAATGCCACCACTGTGCCCCCCACATAATAATGCCACCACTGTGCCCCCACATAATAATGCCACCACTGTGCCTCCACATAGTAATGCCACTACTGTGCTCCGAACATATTAATGCCACCACTGTGCCCTCACATAATGTCACCACTGTGCCTCCCACTTAATAATGCCACCACTGTGCCTCCACATAATAATGCCACCACTGTGTCCCCCACATAATAATGCCACAACTGTGCCTCCACATAATAATGCCACCACTGTGCCTCCACATAGTAATGCCACCACTGTGCCTCCCCATAGTAATGCCACCACGGTGCCCCCCCATAGTGATGCCACCACTGTGCCCCCCACATAATAATGCCACCACTGTGCCCCCAAATAATAATGCCACCACCGTGCCTCCACATAATAATGCCACCACCGTGCCTCCACATAATAATGCCACCACTGTGCCCCCAAATAATAATGCCACCACTGTGCCTCCACATAATAATGCCACCACTTTGCCTCCACATAGTACTGCCACCACTGTGCCCCCCACATATTAATTCCACCACTGTGCCCCCAAATAATAATGCCACCACCGTGCCTCCACATAATAATGCCACCACTGTGCCCCCAAATAATAATGCCACCACCGTGCCTCCACATAATAATGCCACCACTGTGCCTCCACATAGTAATGCCACCACTGTGCCCCTCACATATTAATTCCACCACTGTGCCCCCCACATATTAATGCCACCACTGTGCTCTTTACATGGTAAAATGCCTCATTTGTGCCCTCTAAATGGTAACATTTCCCCCTAGAAAATATTAATGACCTGTGTAAATGCCCTAGAAAGGTGCCCACATATTGTTCCTAGAAAGTAATAGAGCCCCCAGTGTGCCTTTCACGGTCACAATACCCTGAGTACCCCTATAACAATAATGGTTCCTAAGTGTCCACTTAACATTTAATAATGTCCCTCCCATGTACAGCTCCCCTATACACAGTATGAAGCCCTTATACCTCCCCTATACACAGTATGAAGCCCTTATACCTCCCCTATACACAGTATGAAGGCCTTATACCTCCCCTATACACAGTATGATGTTCCCATGGCTCCCCTATACACAGTAAGATGCCTCTACCCCTTCCCTATACATAATATACCTCTACACCTCCCCTATACACAGTATGATGGGCCTACAGCTCCTTACAGACACCCGCGTACAGCCGTATACACATACACACACCTGCGTACAGCCGTATACACATGAACACACCTGCGTACAGCCGTATACACATGGACAGCCCTGCGTACAGCCGTATACACATACAGACATCTGCGTACAGCCGTATACACATACAGACACCTGCGTACAGCCGTATACACAGACACCTGCGTACAGCCGTACACACATAGACACCCCTGCGTACAGCCGTATACACATACACACACCTGCATACAGCCGTATACACATACACACACCTGCGTACAGCCGTATACACATACAGACACCCCTGCGTACAGCTGTATACACATACACACCTGCGTACAGCCGTATACACATACAGACATCTGCGTACAGCCGTATACACATACAGACATCTGCGTACAGCCGTATACACATACAGACACCTGCGTACAGCCATATACACATACAGACACCTGCGTACAGCCGCATACACATACAGACACCTGCGTACAGCCGTATACACATACAGACACCTGCGTACAGGCATATACACATACAGACATCTGCGTACAGCCATGTACACATACAGACACCTGCGTACAGCCATATACACATACAGACACCTGCGTACAGCCGTATACACATACAGACACCTGCGTACAGGCATATACACATACAGACATCTGCGTACAGCCGTATACACATACAGACACCTGCGTACAGCCATATACACATACAGACACCTGCGTACAGCCGTATACACATACAGACACCTGCGTACAGCCATATACACATACAGACACCTGTGTACAGCCGTATACACATACAGATATCTGCGTACAGCCGTATACACATACAGACACCTGCGTACAGCCGTATACACATACAGACATCTGTGTACAGCCGTATACACATACAGATATCTGCGTACAGCCGTATACACATACAGACACCTGCGTACAGCCGTATACATATACAGACACCTGGGTACAGCCGTATACACATACAGATATCTGCGTACAGCCGTATACACATACAGACACCTGCGTACAGCCGTATACACATACAGACATCTGCGTACAGCTGTACACACACACACACATCTGCATACAGCCATATACACATACAGACATCTGCGTACAGCTGTATAAACATACACACACCTGCATACAGCCATATAAACATACACACACCTGCGTACAGCCATATACACACACATATATACAGACACCTGCGTACAGCCGTATACACACACATATATATATACACAGACACCTGCGTACAGCCATATACACCCACATATATACAGACACATACACAGATATAGTCACATAGAAGTGTATACATATTTGAAAACATTCACATACAAATAATCATACACAAAAGACAGACACAATCCTATACACACAGACACATACTGGAGGTGCTTTTTACTTTTGATGATTGGGGGACACTTCTGTCTCGTGCAGCCACAGACTTGTTTCATGCCATGGTAAATCCCTCTAAGCTAAAGGACCTGTGGTGACGTCACGCCCATGTGATCAGAAGGGGCGGGACCTCAGCAACGCAGGTGATGACAGAAAGAAACTCCAGGTGTCCTGGAGTTCTTTACAATAGAAACGGGGACCGAGGTAAGACCTCCAGATGGAGGGTGCAGGGGGGCGCAGGGGGAGAGGGGGGGGGCGAAGCCTACATGATTATAGTGGACGGGAGGAAACATGGCCACGCCCACTAACAAAGCCGGTCACGCCCACTACCCAGTCAGCTTCTAATCACTGGGATGCAGCCACAACACTGGATGGAGGCAGCGCGTGCTGCATGACGTCATTATAACGCACGTGGCCGCGCACTGGGCATGCCAGCGGCCGGGTCTCCTCTACTATGCGGCGGTCAGCACTGTCTGCGCCTGTCAGTGTGGCCGGCCACATCTTAGTACAAGAGACACGGCCGCGCGCAATTCACTCTGCGCGGCCATGTGTGTTATAATGACATTATGCAGCAGGCGGCCCGCGGCCGGCCCTCAACAATAGCTGGGAGAGCAGCCTGGGGGGAAATTGCCTCCCCCCCCCCCCCCCCCCCCCCCCGCTCGGCGCTGAGGGATGACGTCACCACGCCGGGACTTTGTGTACTGCGTGTGCTCTGTCATCCGCAGCAGCGCAGGGAGATCATGTCTCCTCCGCACTGCCGCAGAGGTTAACTATATCGGCGCGCTGTGCACGCTCATATAGGTAATGGTATTGCAGCTCCGGGTGGGCCCCCTCTGAGCACAGGGCCCGGGGCGGCAGCACCCTCTGCCCCCACGCTAGTTACGCTACTGACTGTACTAGATATAGGGCAGCATGGTGGCTCAGTGGTTTGCATTGCATTATAGATAGGGCAGCACGGTGGCTCAGTGGTTAGCACTGTACTAGATATAGGGCAGCACGGTGGCTCAGTGGTTTGCATTGCACTATAGATAGGGCAGTACGGTGGCTCAGTGGTTGGCACTGTACTATATATAGGGCAGTACGGTGGCTCAGAGGTTAGCACTGTACTATACATAGGGCAGCACAGTGGCTCAGTGCTTAGCACTGTACTATATATATAGGGCAGCATGGTGGCTCAGTGGTTTGCATTGCATTATAGATAGGGCAGCATGGTTGCTCAGTGGTTAGCAATGCAGTCTTGCCACGCTGGGTTCCTTAGTTTAAATCTCATCAAGGACAACATCTGCAAGGAGTTTGCATGTTCTCACCATATTGACATGAGTTTCCTCCAGGTTCTCCGGTTTCCTCCCACACTCCAAAAATACTGATAGCGAATTTAGAATGTGAGCCCCAATGGGGACAGTGATGATCACATCTGTAAAGTGCTGTGGAATTAATAGCGCTATATAAGTGAGGGAAATAAATATAGCCGCAGCCTGGGTCCCGTACAGTTCTACTTGGCCGGTGTCTTCCAGTATAAGATGTTTGTTTGACTTTCACCTTTTGTACATTTGGTATCTTTACATTTTGATTTACACTCTGGAGAAATACGAGGATCCGAGTCCACACATAAGATATCCGAGAACTCCGGGATACACAATTTGTCTAGTTGTCAGCCTGCGAAGTAGATGACAGCTCCTGATGAGACCTACAGGCGGCCTCATCAACAAGAACATCCGACACCTGCAAGGAATGGTCCGCTTTCTGGAAGGACGAAAAGTCTCTATAATTCCATAGTATAAGTATAAATATACTGTATACTGCTACAACCTGGGTATAATATTATATAGATCTGTACAGCTAAAATATTATCCATATCGTTTCCTGTAGTGATATGGAGTATGCTGGTATAACATGGGCATCTCCTGTATATAATTATGTATGTACAACTGGTATAACATGGGCATCTCCTGTATATAATTATATATGTACAGCTGGTATAACCTGGGCATCTACTGTACATAATTATATATGTACAGCTGGTATAACCTGGGCATCTCCTGTATATAATTATATATGTACAGTTGGTATAAAATGACCATGATTTTGTATACAGTATATACAAGTGTTGTGGATCCAATGTAACATTTTACTGTAAGGTTCAATTACAAGAGACATTTGGGAAAATAGAGGAAATTCTTTCTTTTATTTATTTTTTTACTACTTCAAAAAAGAAAAACAAAGACCTTTTGAAAGCCTTTGTGGAGAATATGGAGGCGACCTGTAAACATGCACTTTCCCTTTATTTTGCTAACAGTCAAGGTGTAGAGGACAACACATGGTAATAAAGGCTTTGAAATAAGTTTTTTACAAGTTTTTGAAGTATTAAACTATTCCCATTTCTCAAGTTCTAGAAGTGTGTCACAAAGTTTGCCATCATGGCAGCATGCATTTAGAACTAGACCTTGGCATGGTCAGTGAGTTTAGTGAGAATCCAGATGAAACAGATATAACTTATCATCAGAGTTGGATCTGGGGGGGCACGTGGGGCATTTGCCCTGGTCATAGCCAGCAGGGGGCATTGTCGGACCCCCTGATACAGCAGCCCGAGGTGTATCCCTGGCGGCTGCATTTTGCTGCCCCCAATAGTGGGAGTTGGAGGTTCTCTGAGTTAGCTGTCAAGCTGACATCCGGCTCAGTGAAGGTGAAGCGCGCTGGCTCCCAGCAAATAATTGTACAATTGAAGCCCTCACCGCTGACACTTCCAGGTTAGGGCAACATATATAGAATGATCAGGTCATCTAACCACACTGCTGATGTTACTCTCTGGTGCTGAAGAGGCGCAAAGATCATTTATTGGTGTGATAAGTGCTTCAGTGAAGCTGAAGACATCATGGGGAGCGAGGTGGGGGGTGTATAAGAAAACAGTATTGTGAGTGTGGGGGAATGGGTGAGGACACAGTATGGGGTGTGAGGGAGGGAATGTGTGATGAAACACTATGGTGAGTGAGGGGGACAAATGGGTGCTGACATAGTATAAGGAGTGGGGAGGGATGTGTGAGGAAGCAGTATGGTGAGCAAGAGGGGAGGAATGGGTGGAGACATAGTATAAGAAGCGGGGCATGTGTGACGAAAGTATGGTGAGCGAGGGGGGAGTAATGGGTGTAGACATAGTATGAGGAGAAGGGGGTGATGTGTGAGGAAACAGTATGTGAGCAAGGGGGAGGAATGAGTGCAGACATAGTATAAGGAGCAGGGGGTGATGTGTGAGGAAACAGTATGGTGAGTGAGGAGGAGAAATGGGTGCAGATATAGTATAAGGAGCTGGGGGGATGTGTGAAGAGACAGTGTGATGAACGAGGTGGAGGAAGACATGCCAACATAGTATAAGGTGCGGGGGGGATGTGTGAGGAAAATTATGGTGAGCAAGGGGGAGAAATGGGTGCAGACATAATATACGGAGATAGGGATGTGTGAGGAGACAGTGTGGTGAGCGAGGGGGAGGAATGGGTGCAGACATAGCATAAGGAGCAGGGGGATGTGTGAGGAAACAGTATGGTAAGTGAAGGGGTCGAATAGGTGCAAACGTAGTATAAGAGCGGGGGATGTGTGAGGAAACAGTATTGTAAGGAAGGAGGGTGGAATGGGTGCAGACATAGAATAACGAGTGGGGAGGAGATATGTGAGGGAACAGTGTGGTGAGCGAGGGGGGTGGAAATTGTGTAAGGATATAGTATCGTGAGCGAGGGGGGAGGAATGAGTGCAGACATAGAATAAGAAGCGGGGGGATGTGTGAGAAGACAGCATGGTGTGCTAGAGGGGAGGAATAGGTGCAGACATAGTATAATGAGTGGAGAGGATATATAAGGGAACAGTATTGGGAGCGAGGAGGGGATGTGGGTATGGACACAGTATGTGGTGCAAGGAGGGAATGGGTGAGGAAACAATATGAGGAGGGAGAAATCTGTGAGGAGTCTAATGAGGGCAATAATTTGAGGAGACATTATGGGGGAAGAAAAGTGTGAAGGGTTACAGAATAGAGACTGAGTAGTGTGGGGGGTATAGAAAGGGGGTAGCACAAGGGGACAGTGTAAGGGCACAGTAAGGAAGGGACAGTATCCCGAGGAGAGGACTGTGATGAGGGGGCACAGTGGAGGTTGGTGGCTATAGAGGGGGCACAGTGTGAAGATGGGGCCCAGTATTGTAAGGAGAGGGCAGTGTATAGGGCATGTACAATAAGAGGGATAGTGTGTGGGTCATATTTTGTGCAGGGAACACAGTGAGGGGGCTATGTTTATTCAGGGCACAGCGTAAGCAGATATTTTTACTCAGGTGCATTATAATGGCACTGTTATTTTTAAGGACATCATGTCAAGATGTGCTGCAAAAGACCAGGGAAGAGGGAGATCTGCAGAGACGAGCTGTGGAAGTGAAAAGTCATAATGGAATCTGGACAAGAAAGAGAATATATCTGATCGGAGAAGATGTCAACTATAAAAAGTACCTGGTCGTAAATGTTGATTTGTGATTCTGCCTGTGTATAATCAGTACTGTGGCTCCTGTATGGTCCGCAGTCTGATGATGACTAATAACTCCCAGTATCTCCTTACCATTGTTAAGGACATGCTGGAAGGTGTAGGTTGATGCAATACAAATGTATATGGATCTTACGTGATATTGTAATTGATATACCATGGTAGTTCTGGTACTGAATTCATCTACGAATGGTGGTCCTAGTGATGTATTTATGTACTGCTGGTCATCCTGGTGGGGTAATTATGTAGTGGTTCTGGTGATTTATACTTGTAATAATGGTGAGTCTTGTGTTGTATATCTGTACTAATGGTGGTTTTGATGATGTAGTTTTATACTGATGGTGGTTCTGGTGATGTATTACTATACTGATGGTGGTTCTGGTGATGTATGTGGAGACACGGGGCTCAGTGGGTGCTCTCGTCCACCAAAACCCGCCGCCTTTAGAAAGACAGCGTGGCTCAGGGCTCATCCCAACTGAACGTCGGCCTCCTTAACCGTGGGCGTAACACTACTCAGACAACACAGGGTGAGGGAACCACAATAATTAGACTTTATTGGATCCCCAAACAATTAACGGCACATAACACATAACCAGCAAAACACACAAATGTAACAGGCAACAGAGTCTCACCCTTCCGCTGGCTCACCAGGGATTTAGAATGTCCATGCCTCACAGGTTCCAAGCTGTCTGAGGTCTGCAAAGTCTGTAACAGGTGACTGAACTGTCCCAACCTGAGTGTCCTCCTTAGGTAGTCCTGGTTTGATGTTAAAATCCTGGCAGCCGGAATCGAGATCCCTAGGCTGTGGATATGGTCTCCAACCGGATCCGGAGTCCCTAGATTGAAGCCATAAGATGTCCTGATCCTCCAGTCAGCTCCAAAGAGCTTAGACTGGATCCATCAACCATCATCAACCCTGGTGGCTTAAAGAAGTCCCTTTTATAGCCACAGCCTTCCACTTAGATACACTGCGTCCTCATCGATTGGTTGGACAAGATCACCTCTCCCATTGGATGAATCTCAAGCTGCATAGACAATGTTCATTTAAATGATATGGGTAGAAAGACTGAGGGTGTACATGTAAACTGGGAGTCACCGACTAGACAATGGCTACTAAGGTAATTACATTATCAATACACAACTACAATACAATGGTTACTGGAAATGTCTGGAGAACAATACCTCTGGCTTTCAGTGGCCAACACAATTACATTGAGTCAACAAGAGTCTTGTAAAAACAATGAGGGACTTCTCCCCCCGTCTATAGACAATCTATCATGCTGTCTGGCTGGATTTTAAGAAACTTTAACCCATGAGAGTCCATGTCGTCACATTCCTCCCCCTTCTTAATATTAGCCAGACATGATAGGCTTCCGATCATCCTTCTCCTCTTGTCGGGAAAGCCCATCCGCATTTCCATGGTTCTTGCCTTGTTTATGGGAGATGGAAAAAATGTAAGATTGTAATGCCAGACTCCACCTGAGCAAGCGTCCGTTGTCCCTGGCAGTGCGATTTAGCCAACTCAATGGATTGTGGTCAGTGAGGACTGTAAACTCATTGCCATAGAGGTAAGGCTGCAATTTTTTCAGGGCCCAGACTATGGCCAGGCATTCTTTTTCTATGGTGGCATAAGCCCTCTCTCGGTCCAACAGTTTCCGGGAGAGGTAAGCTATCGGATGTTCCTCACCGTTGTCCCCCACTTGGCTAAGTACAGCTCCTAGTCCTGTGTCCGATGCGTCTGTTTGGACAATGAATCTGCGACGGAAGTCAGGAGCAGTCAAGACTGGGCTTTGGGCTAGCCGGTCTTTCAATTGGAGGAACGCAGTTTCACATTCTGGGGTCCAGATAAGGTTACGGGCATATCTTTTGGTTGTGAGGTCAGTGAGCGGTTTTGCTATGGTACTGTAATTGGGGATAAACTTTCGATAATAGTTTGCGGTTCCTAGAAATGCACGGACCTGTTTTTGATTGATCGGGCGTGGCCACTGGATAATGGCTTCTACTTTTGCAGGTTCGGGACGAATGCACACACTTCCCACCCGATGTCCCAGGTATAGCACTTCGGCCATCCCCATTTGGCATTTGTCAGGTCGGATGGTGAGCTGGGCTTTGGCTACCCTCTGCAGCACCTGGGACACATGCTGAAGATGCTCTTCCCAAGTGTCGCTGAAGATAGCGATGTCATCCAAATAGGCCTGGGCATACCCCTGACATCCCTCTAGTAAATGGTCTACCATCCTCTGGAAGGTGGCTGGGGCGTTTTTCATCCCAAAAGGCATGCTGGTAAACTCAAAGAGGCCAAAAGGGGTTATGAAGGCCGATTTCTCTTGAGCATCTTTTGTGAGTGGGATCTGCCAGTATCCCTTGCTCAAATCGAGGGTAGATATAAACCGAGACCCCCCTAACCTATCTAGTAGTTGATCCACCCGGGGCATGGGGTAAGCATCTGTAATCGTGACCTCATTGAGCAGTCTATAGTCCACACAGAAACGAGTACTCTTGTCCTTTTTTGGCACCAATACCACACTGGCAGCCCATGGGCTATGGGAGGGGACTATGACTCCCATATTTAACATGTCATCCACCTCGGCCTTCATCATTGCCAACACAGGAGGGGTCACCCGGTAGGCGGGTTGTCTTAGTGGGGTGACTGCCCCTGTATTGACATGATGCTGGACCAGGGGGGTTCTACCAGGCTGACTTGTGAACAGGGTTTCATATGTTCCGAGTATGTCTGATATCTGTCGCTTCTGTGATGGACAAAGCTGCTCCCCTAGTGATACATCTTTTACCCCCATTTCCCTTTTGGAGTCCACTAATAGGTCTTGGATCTGGTCCAACTCTGGATCATCTAACTCTGGACAGCAAACTGCTAAATTGGTGACTTTTCGTTCCTCATAAGCTAGGGACTTCTCCCCCCGTCTATAGACAATCTATCATGCTGTCTGGCTGGATTTTAAGAAACTTTAACCCATGAGAGTCCATGTCGTCACAATGTATTCATAAATTGATGGCAGTTCTTCTGATGTATTCATGTACTAATGGTGATTCTGGTAATGTATTTATGTACTGATAAAGGTTACAATGCTGTATTTCTGTACTGATGGGGGATCTAGTGATGTATGTCTGTACTGATGGTGATTTAGTGATGTATTATTGAGCTGTTATTGATTCTGATCCTGTACACATGTAACAATCCATAACTTGGAAGATTACGTGATACCTGGCTATATTAGTAAAGTATTGTGCTGTCTGAAAAGTATTTTTGTTAAGAGCATTAAAGGGATAGTCCAAATTTGTAATGAAAGTCTGCAGTCACTATATGGGGGATACTGAGCGGAGAATTAGAGAGTAAAATTAGTATATCCAGTGTATATAGTATATATGTTTATATTCTGTACGTATGGGACAATATGGGGGATAGAGAATGGATGGTTAGAGATAGGATCAGTGTATCCAGTATATATAGTATATATGTTTATGTTCTGTAAGTACAGGTCAATATGGAGGACAATGAGTGCAGAATTAGACTAAGATTAGTGTATCCAGTGTATATATAGTATATATTGTATATACCTCTATATCCTGTAGGTATAGGGTGATATGGGGGATAATGAGTGTTAGGGCTCGGAGCAGTGTATCCAGTATATATAGTATATATGTTTATGTTCTGTACATATGGGACAATATGGGGGAAAGAGAATAGATGGTTAGAGCTAGGATCAGTGTATCCAGTATGTATATATATATTTATACCTCTATATTCTGTATCTTCTCCTTCCTTCCTCCGTAGCTTGAAGCTTTACCCGCCTTGAAGACCTGGATGAAGCCTCCTCTTTATTTGGATTATTTATCCAACCTTACCTATAGTATATGTGGCCTTTATTAAATTATTGTAATTATGTGTTGAGATTTATGAGCGGTGTTTTGCCATCTGATTGATGGCTTTCATTGATCCAATTTTCTATGTTATATTTGCTCCCCCTGGTATCACTGGTTGTGATGTTTTTGGGTGGTCTGTGCCATCCCCTCTGATGCCTGATCTGACGCTACTGCATTGTTTTATCCCTGGTGCCAGTAACTGTGTCGCGGTGTGTGCCCGCATCGTTGCCTGGGTAACGCGTCCCCCGGGGCGATGTGGATGCGCCCGCGTCATAAGTCACGTGGGATGCGGTGTGCCTTTGCACGCCTCCTACCCAGCTTGACTGTGAGTGGCGGGGCGTGGTTACGGGGCTGACGCGTCCTCTGAACCACGTGGGGTCCTCCGGTCTCGCGGCACTGCGATTCACTTACGTCATTTCAATGCAGGCGGTTATTGGCGGTTGCGCGCATCACCCACTGTGTCTCACCATTGGGAATGGGAGGCGGATCTCCCCTGACTCATGATAACTTCCGGTGTCGCGGTCACCCGGGAGGTGTGCCCCTGGTCTTTACATTCACATTGCTATTGATGCAAATCGTATATCCAGGATGGGTCACTTCCGGTTCCGCCCACCTGATATCTAGGAGCTTGTGACAGCCTCTAGTGTGATGCCTGTCAGGGAAATGCGTCCCTGACTACCACACCAATGCTGTTAGCAACGCCCACTCACTGCTCATCTGGTGTGTGTCACTTCCGGTTTCGGCGGCCCGGCCGCGCACCTGTGCTACATCGTCTTGGTTTAGGAGGGTTACTTAAGGAGACCACTAGTACTGTGGTTATCACTCTGGCTCCCCACCTTGAGAAAGCTTATACCCCGCGAAACGCGCGTCGGATGGAGACCCTGGGCGTTGTTTAGGGACCTTACTGCATCTTTAGGACTGTGCTTGGGCCAGCAGCACTTGGAGCACACCTTAGAATTCCTCATTGCACTAGCACTTTAGGTAAGAAACTGATGATAACCCTCTGTGTGCCCCTATACTGATGGTTCTTCCATTATTCTTTCCATACTTGTAACCTTTACCTTTGTAAATTCTGCCTTAGTATCATCATGGTCTCTCCCCAGCCTCTGCTGGAGATCCCATGATGGAACTTAGTGCTGCATTCCCATCCACAGTCCCAGTCGTATACATTACCTCTTGCCTTCTGTCCTGAGTTAACCCTTTGACAGCCACTATTCTCATAGTCATTTACCCTATAGATTGACATACTATAGTTGGCTGTCATCACTTCACTATACTAGGACTGTGGCATTTTGTTCCCCTATGATATGGTAGTGTACCAATTTTTTTTAATCTTTCTGTGTTGTGTATGTCTCAATAAAGTATATGAATTTTTGCACTTTACTCTTGTCCTCCTGTGTATTACTGTCATTATGAGTAGTGCTGGCACCTTCTCTGCCTTATATTGGCCGACCTGGTGCCCATATTAATGGCTTTTATTATGAGAATTGTATTGTTAATATGTGTTTCTGTGCTTCTCACAGATTATTCTCATTTAAGCATGGATTTCCGCGCTCGAGACCGGGTGTGGTCTGTACACTTTGACAACGTTCTGAATGAACACAACAAGGATGCTACTAGTGATGTCAATTCTTCCAATTGTGACACCTTAATTTTTAAGTATAAGGAGCTGCTAAAGAGGAGATTGAGAATATGTTGGAATCGAGCTTTACTTGCTAAATACCTTGACAGAGACATGGTCCCCCGCGGGCTGCGGGTCCAGATATTCCCATCTTTTCCGGTGGAGGACTCCTCCTTCCGTGAGAAATGGGAGTGTCTGGCACAAACGTGCTCTTTGGGGTTCCTGTCTCTGTTAAGGGATCACAATACGGCATCTCTTACCACCATGGAGGCCAAATTGGAGGAACTTGAGAAGACCATCAAAAATAAGTGCTCAGCTGATATTGTTACTAAGATGGAAGCAGAGATAGAGAAAGAATTGTCTAAATTAGAGGAGATCTGTGGCCAAAAATTAAAAAAATTTAATAGAGACCTGGGGGACTACACCAATTCCTCAGTGTACAGATGGCAAACCAGATCCAGGACGGGCTCTCGTGGGAGGACCATTTCCCGCGGGCATTCTGCCGCCATGTCATCTTTAACCTCGTGTGGTGACTCCTCTGAGGCTTCGGTTGGTGTCAATGAGGCGGAATCAAGTGTTGGAGCCCGTGTGAAATCTGCTCGAAACAAGCAAACCGCTATTAAGCAAAGGGGGAAAAATAGGCTTCAGCTAATCAATCTCTCTGCACATATACTTTCCAATGATCAATTGGATGTATTGTCAAGAGGCCTTACCTTCTCCCCCACTAACAACTTTGATTTCTTTTTAGCCTTAAAAGACACCCACCTATTTGCATGTAAACTCATTTTAAAGAGACTACACCACAGATGAGAAACCAGGGGGTTGGATAGCCCTGCGGAGAGGGAGGCATTACAGGTTTTGGAAGATCTGCTCCTGGAACGGGCCGACGATACAACAGGTGTGTTCCCTAGGTCACTACTGCCCAGATCCACGAAGTTTTCCCCCTTGTCTCTCTGCCCTGCCATTGAGGTCTTCACCCGTTTGGTGACTGATGATCTTAAGCAAATTCCAGCAAGAAGGCAGAAAGACAATCTTACCTATAGACAGAGACAAGCACTGAATGAGCTGAGCAGTCTCCAGAATGTCGTAATAAAGCCGGCAGACAAGGGGGGCAATATTGTGATCTGGGCAGTGGAAAATTATGAAAAAGAGGCCTTTAGGCAACTACGTGATAGGAACACTTACTCCAAATTATCTTTCAATCCTGTAGAGTCTTTCTCGCATGGTCTGTCAAAGATTTTGGAGGCGGCGTCTGAGATCGGCGTGATTAACAACAAGATGGCAGAAGGGTTCTCCACCAAGTATCCAAAGGTACCTACCTTTTATCTACTACCTAAAATCCATAAAGATGCCCTTAGTCCCCCGGGGTGCCCCATCGTGTCCGGCATGGGAGGCCTGTGTGACCCAATTTGTAAATTTATTGATTATCATCTCAAACCACTAGTGGAAACCTTGCCCTCCTATATCCATGACACGACTGATGTGCTCCGGCGCATTGACGGCATCTTTATGGACCATGATATGCTGATCGTTACGGCTGATGTGGAGAGCCTATATACCTGCATCTTCCATTCTGATGGGTTGGAGGCCACCCGCCTCTTTCTCGAGATGGGCGGTCGGGATGGCGAATCCAACAGATTTATCCTTGCGCTGCTCCACTTTGCCCTTACTCACAATTTTTTTATTTTCAAGGATCAATTTTATCTGCAGCAATGCGGCACTGCCATGAGGGCGGCCTGTGCCCCCTTGTACGCCAACCTCTTCCTCGGTATGTGGGAGAGGTTGGGTTTTGGCGAGGGTGGCAGTGGGCTTAGCTTCCATGTGCAGTGCTGGCTCAGATACATTGACGATGTTCTTTTCTTTTGGTAGGGCACAGTGCAGCAGCTTGACGAATTTATGGGACATTTGAATGCTAACAAATTGAACATCAAACTGACTTATAAGCATAGCAGCAGGTGCATTGATTTCTTAGATATTAACATCAAGGTGGATCTAATGTCAACTATACAGACTAGTGTCCATCGGAAATCCACCTCTGTCAATGCCCTGCTGCATGCTTCATCAGCCCATACACCATCTACAATACGCGCCATCCCGACCGGCCAATTCTTGAGGACGAGGTGGATTTGTTCCTCCAATGAATCTTTTGAGCAACAATCAGCCGATCTTGGATGCCGATTTAGAGATCGAGGCTATAGTAACCGTTCTATCAGGAGGGGGTACTTACATGCAAAGCGGACCCCACGTCAACAACTATTGCAGTATACCCCCAAACATCAACAATCTGACCCTCCTGTTCGCTTTATAGGCATGTATAATGGCCATTGGCAGACCATCAGAACAGCAATGTTATTTTTAAGCATCAGGGTCACCACATGCGCAATAGAATTATTAAAAATTAACTTTTAATTGATTCATTAAAATGAGGATAATCCTCACCAATAAAAGGACAAACAATGCAAATAAGGTTTGGCCCCTCCTACTTTTCCAAGGGTTCAATGTAAACCA
The DNA here is from genome assembly GCF_048569485.1 of Anomaloglossus baeobatrachus. Lineage (NCBI taxonomy): Eukaryota > Metazoa > Chordata > Amphibia > Anura > Aromobatidae > Anomaloglossus > Anomaloglossus baeobatrachus. The sequence goes on from NC_134355.1 coordinate 575,743,379, forward strand.
TAGATAGGCTAGTACGGCTATACAGAATGGGACTTATCTCACCCATGAACTAGGTGCCAATTTCAAAAAAGTCCACTAATAGAAAAAATGGATTTATCTCACCAAATTCTTAAATACCACATATTAGATTCAAATGGGTTCAGGCATCCTCATGGCGGAACCTCATGATTATGAAAATGTGCCTCCCACAAAATGGGGAGGCACATTTTCATAATTATGAGGTTCCGCCATGAGGATGCCTGAACCCATTTGAATCTAATATGTGGCATTTAAGAATTTGGTGAGATAAATCCATTTTTTCTATTATTAGTGGACTTTTTTTTAAATTGGCACCTAGTTCATGGGTGAGATAAGTCCCATTCTGTATAGCGGTACTAGCCTATCTATGGTTTGCATTGAACCCTTGGAAAAGTAGGAGGGGCCAAACCTTATTTGTATTTCTTTGTCCTTTTATTGGTGAGGATTATCCTCATTTTAATGAATCAATTAAAAGTTAATTTTTAATAATTCTATTGCGCATGTGGTGACCCTGATGCTTAAAAATAACATTGCTGTTCTGATTTTGATAATTGTGAAACAAACCCAGTGGCTATTTGTCCATTGGCAGACCATGCGAGAGATTCTGAAGCGACATTGGCCTGTTCTGCGATCAGACCCCATCCTGGCTGACATACTTCCTCCTGGTCCTCTCATGACGGCCCGTCGTTCAAAAAATCTCCGTGATATTTTGGTAAGGAGCCACTATGTACCTCCAATTCTGAATCCTTTCAGTACCCGTGGCCCTCTGGTGGGCTGCTTTCCGTGCGGCCGATGCCTGGCCTGCCCGAACACCCTCCGTGCCACCTCTTTTACCTCTTCTGATGGTACTAGGACATTTACCATCAGATGCCATATTACGTGTGCCACGACACACGTTATTTATTATGCTACCTGCCCATGTTTCCTCGTGTATGTCGGTCTCACCTCACGTGAATTGCGGGTACACACGAGGGAATATGTGCGGGACATAAGTGCCGCTAGGGATGTTGTTGATGTAACACTACTTGAGACACTCCCTCGGCACTTCCGGAGATTCCATGGCAGTAATCCATCTGGCTTAAAGATACGAGGGATCGACATTGTTCGTGGTGGATCCCATGGCGGCGATTTAAAAAAGCGACTGGCCCAGGTCGAGGCCAGATGGCTTTCTACCTTGGATACTCTAGTCCCTAAGGGGCTTAATGAAAGCATTAGTTTTGTATCCTTTTTGTAATTCGCGTATTGATTCCTTCATCTTTTCTCATACCTTCTCTTGGCATATCCTTTTTCTCGTTTTTATAATTCTTGTTTATAAATTGATTGTGTTGTATTGCATCCCCCTCTCTTTGGTACCATCATTTGTCACCCTTTTGCTCAGTGGTGGTGATCACAGACTGGTTGTCTCCTTTGTATACTAATTCCCTCCCCTTTTTTTCATATTAGTTTGCTATTGGTGTGGCCCTCTCCCCTGATCTTCTGGAATTATGCCTATATCATACAGATGGAGATCCTCGGCATACTTTTACCCGCCTTGAAGACCTGGATGAAGCCTCCTCTTTATTTGGATTATTTATCCAACCTTACCTATAGTATATGTGGCCTTTATTAAATTATTGTAATTATGTGTTGAGATTTATGAGCGGTGTTTTGCCATCTGATTGATGGCTTTCATTGATCCAATTTTCTATGTTATATTTGCTCCCCCTGGTATCACTGGTTGTGATGTTTTTGGGTGGTCTGTGCCATCCCCTCTGATGCCTGATCTGATGCTACTGCATTGTTTTATCCCTGGTGCCAGTAACTGTCGCGGTGTGTGCCCGCATCGTTGCCGGGGTAACGCGTCCCCCGGGGCGATGTGGATGCGCCCGCGTCATAAGTCACGTGGGATGCGGTGTGCCTTTGCACGCCTCCTACCCAGCTTGACTGTGAGTGGCGGGGCGTGGTTACGGGGCTGACGCGTCCTCTGAACCACGTGGGGTCCTCCGGTCTCGCGGCACTGCGATTCACTTACGTCATTTCAATGCAGGCGGTTATTGGCGGTGGCGCGCATCACCCACTGTGTCTCACCATTGGGAATGGGAGGCGGATCTCCCCTGACTCATGATAACTTCCGGTGTCGCGGTCACCCGGGAGGTGTGCCCCTGGTCTTTACATTCTCGTTGCTATTGATGCAAATCGTATATCCAGGATGGGTCACTTCCGGTTCCGCCCACCTGATATCTAGGAGCTTGTGACAGCCTCTGGTGTGATGCCTGTCAGGGAAATGTGTCCCTGACTACCACACCAATGCTGTTAGCAACGCCCACTCACTGCTCATCTGGTGTGTGTCACTTCCGGTTTCGGCGGCCCGGCCGCGCACCTGTGCTACATCGTCTTGGTTTAGGAGGGTTACTTAAGGAGACCACTAGTACTGTGGTTATCACTCTGGCTCCCCACCTTGAGAAAGCTTATACCCCGCGAAACGCGCGTCGGATGGAGACCCTGGGCGTTGTTTAGGGACCTTAAAGCATCTTTAGGACTGTGCTTGGGCCAGCAGCACTTGGAGCACACCTTAGAATTCTCATTGCACTAGCACTTTAGGTAAGAAACTGATGATAACCCTCTGTGTGCCCCTATACTGATGGTTCTTCCATTATTCTTTCCATACTTGTAACCTTTACCTTTGTAAATTCTGCCTTAGTATCATCATGGTCTCTCCCCAGCCTCTGCTGGAGATCCCATGATGGAACTTAGTGCTGCATTCCCATCCACAGTCCCAGTCGTATACAACATTACCTCTTGCCTTCTGTCCTGAGTTAACCCTTTGACAGACACTATTCTCATAGTCATTTACCCTATAGATTGACATACTATAGTTGGCTGTCATCACTTCACTATACTTGGACTGTGGCATTTTGTTCCCCTATGATATGGTAGTGTACCAATTTTATTTTTTAATCTTTCTGTGTTGTGTATGTCTCAATAAAGTAAATGAATTTTTGCACTTTACTCTTATCCTCCTCTGTATTGCAGTCAAATAAAGTCTGCATACATAATGTTATCATGTATTTCACTATATAGGGAGCTCCCCCTAGTGGTGGCTGCAGACAGAATCTTATCCTGTATCTCTGTTTTTAGGGAGCTCCCTCTAGTGGTGGCTGCAGACAGAATCTTATCCTGTATCTCTGTATACAAGGAGCTCCCCCCAATGGTGGCTGCAGACAGAATCTTATCCTGTATCTCTGTATACAAGGAGCTCCCCCTAGTGGTGGCTGCAGACAGAATCTTATTCTGTATCTCTGTATACAGGGAGCTCCCCCTAGTGGTGGCTGCAGACAGAATCTTATCCTGTATCTCTGTTTTTAGGGAGTTCCCCTAGTGGTGGCTGCAGACAGAATCTTATCCTGTATCTCTGTATACAAGGAGCTCCCCCTAGTGGTGGCTGCAGACAGAATCTTATCCTGTATCTCTGTATACAAGGAGGTCCCCCTAGTGGTGGCTGCAGACAGAATATTATCATGTATCTCTGTATACAGGGAGCTCCCTCTAGTGGTGGCTGTAGACAGAATCTTATCCTGTATCTCTGTATACAGGTAGCTCCCCCTAGTAGTGGCTGCAGCCAAAATCTTATCATGTATCTCTGTATACAGGGAGCTTCCCCTAGTGGTGGCTGCAGACAGAATCTTATCCTGTATCTCTGTATACAAGGAGCTCCCCCTAGTGGTGGCTGCAGACAGAATCTTATCCTGTATCTCTGTATACAAGGAGCTCCCCCTAGTGGTGGCTGCAGACAGAATCTTATCCTGTATCTCTGTATACAAGGAGCTCCCCTAGTGGTGGCTGCAGACAGAATCTTATCCTGTATCTCTGTATACAAGGAGCTCCCCCTAGTGGTGGCTGCAGACAGAATCTTATTCTGTATCTCTGTATACAGGGAGCTCCCCCTAGTGGTGGCTGCAGACAGAATCTTATCCTGTATCTCTGTTTTTAGGGAGCTCCCTCTAGTGGTGGCTGCAGACAGAATCTTATCCTGTATCTCTGTATGTAGGGAGCTCCCCCTAGTGGTGGTTGCATACATATTGATGTCTTGTATCTCTGTATATAGGGAGCTTTTCCAAGTGGTATCAGTAGTAGGAACCCATATTTTTTTCTTAACCAATGCATCTGGTTTTGCTAGCTCAGTCTTGGCACTATGCTTTGTCCCAGTCCAATAATACTGTCCATATAATTTACATTTTCTTCTTCTCTATTTGTCGGTGGGGATGCAGATCATGTTCAGTTCCATTCTCTCCTGTCTAGTGGAGAAGATCCCGCATAGGCGCTGCTGCCAACTCACAGCTTGGGCTCAAACATCGTCGTTCTACACTGTGACAAGTGCAGAATTATCATTTATAGGGTAGGATCAAGAAATTATTCTGCACTTGTCAAAGTGGATGGCAATACTTGAGCCCCAGCATGGCTCCCTCCAATATGACTGCCTAATTAGGAATAAGATATATAGTTCCCATCCAAAATTGGGTCTTTTAACCTCAAACCCATATATACATATTACATATACAACAACATATACTTGTAGAAAGAGGGAAATTCATAATGATACTATTCATGGCAATCATACATGACGCTGTTGGGGATAGGGGAAGGAATTTAAGGCTAAATTACATAGATACCGTGTGAATATTTATGAGCTCTAGCACACAGGGATATTTTTTATGCAACATGCTGGGAAAAAGACAAAGTGGAGGGGTCTGAGGCTCCTGGAGGAGCAGAGTTTTGTTACTATGGATCAGTCCAGGTGAAATGAATAGATCTGAGTATGATCTCCTTAGCTGAGGATTGTGCAGAATGGATACAAATATATCAAATTCCCAGATATGAGAAGTATAAGGTCAGGATGGGTTTTAAAGCGCACCAATCACCAGGATTTTCGTATATAACCTAAAGCCAGGGCTATACTGGCACTATCAGGCTGATTCTATACATACCTGTAGTGGGCAGCTCGGATATTTAGGTTTCGAAACCCAAGAAAGTAAAGTTTATAAAATCGGCAGCTTCTTGAGTGACAGCAGCTGAGGATCAGATAATATCTGGGGGGGTATTCATAGTTATTCCATCCCTCTGTTAGAATTAGCATAAGTATTATACAATCGACCTAGCAGGACCTGTGTGAGGTCATTCCCAGAATGGGCGGGGCCTCAGCCAACAAATCTGATATGAGGAAGCAACATTTTTCTGTTTGCTGAGGCCCCGCCCCTTCTGGTCACATGGGTATGACCTCACACAGGTCCTGCAAGTGAAAAGATAGAATTAGCATAAGTATTATACAATCAATTTAACAGGGGGAGAGGATAACTATGAATACCCCACAGTTATTATCTGATCCTCAGCTGCTGTCACTCAAGAAGCTGATGATTTTATAAACTTTACTTTCTTGGATTTCTAAACCTAAACATCCGAGCTGACCACTATAGTTATGTATAGTATCAGCCTAATAGTGCCAGTATAGCACTGGCTTTAGGTTATGTACAAAAATCCTGGTAATTGGTGTGCTTTAAGTCTCTGGAGTTAAAGGGAATCTGTCATGTCATTTTTTAACATTAAACCGCCCCTAATATGTTTTAAATTATGCAATGTGCATCATGAAAATGGTTTAAAAAGGAAAAAAAATCCACGTATTTATCTTAAAAAAAGACTTTATATGTTCAGGTGAATACAGTACATACCTTAGGTTTCAGTCATGGGGCGGAGCTTTTGCTGTGTACAGTCACTCAAAATCAGGCACTTTTCTAGTTTGTCAACTTAGACACACCCCCCACATTGTAATTGATTACACCACAGGTCCTTCACTACCATTTGTCTGTTGAGCTCTGTTCATTGCGGTCACATGGTTGTGATATCACCACAGGTCCTTCACCACCACTTCTCTGCTCCGCTCTGCCCATATTAAAGCACCCCTAATGTGTTTTTAATGATGCAATGTGTATCATTGACATGGTTTAAAAAGAAAAAAAATCCATGTATTTAGCTGAAAAAAAGACTTTATGTGCTTAGGTGAATACAGTACATACCTTAGGTTTCAGTCAAAGGGGTGGAGCTTTTTCTGAGTTCAGTCACTGTTACCCAAGTTCAGTCACTATTCTTTTTTAAGTTAGCCACACCCCTGCATTGTAATTGATTATACCACATGTCCTTCACCATCACTTCTCTGCTGAGCTCTACCCATTACAGTCACATGGTCGTGGTATCACCACAAGTCCTTCCCCACCACTTCTCTGCTCCACCCATTACAGTTACATGGTCGTGGTATCACCACAAGTCCTTCCCCACCACTTCTCTGCTCCACCCATTACAGTCACATGGTCGTGGTATCACCACAAGTCCTTCCCCACCACTTCTCTGCTCCACCCATTACAGTTACATGGTCGTGGTATCACCACAAGTCCTTCCCCACCACTTCTCTGCTCCACCCATTACAGTCACATGGTCGTGGTATCACCACAAGTCCTTCCCCACCACTTCTCTGCTCTACCCATTACAGTCACAAGGTCGTGGTATCACCACAAGTCCTTCCCCACCACTTCTCTGCTCTACCCATTACAGTCACATGGTCGTGATATCACCACAGGTCCCTCAGCATCACTTTTCCAATGCTGAGCTCTGGAGATAAGCAGAGAATTGGTGGAGAAGGACCTGTGGTGATCAGCAGAGAAGAAGTGGAGGTGAAGGATCTTTGGTGATGTTGTAAAGTGCCAGAGAGGGGCTGTCGTGGCGAGGGTCGTGGCGGACTTCAACCCACCCCGACACAGTACAGACATAGAGGGCAGCGTGGAGTGGGTGTTATGTGGTGGTGTGGAGGTGGTACCTGCTGGCTGCTGCACTTCAGTTTTAGCCGGCTTCTCCAGGTCCCATTCACTCCCATGGGCCTGGAGCCCAGCTCGGTCAGGAAGGAGACAGACACCTGGTAACATTTGCTTCAGTTTACCAAGTAACTTGCAGGCAGTTTCAAATGGTTCCCAACAGACTTATCATCCTTATCTTTCAGATACTTCAACTCCAACACTCGGCTCGGCTTTGCAGGGACGGCCGTAATGGGGCGACAACCTCCCGCTTCAGACCCACTCCCCTAGCATGGTGGTGGGACGCTCAGCTCGGCTAACAGACAGACGGAGCCACTTGCCCTCCCGCCGCAACTGCTTTCCCTCAGGTACCGGCAGATGTCGCCTCAGGTAGGAGCGTCCCACTTTCTCCTTCCATCTCCATGACACTCTGGACTTATGTCCTGCTGCAATAGAGCCCCTTCTGACAACTTTGCTTCTCTCTCTCTCTCTCTCTCTCTCTTTCTTTTGCTGTTCCTGTAGCAGGGACCAGGGGATGGCGAAGGTTTGGCCTTCCTTCACTCCTTAAATCCTGTCCCTGTCACCTCCACCCTTCTGTACTCCACTCTGATCTTCTGTCACTCCTGGACTTCTCTCTTCATCTGCTCTGTCTCACAGTCTTTCCCTATTTCCCTGTAACAGAAAGTTCCTTCTCCTATATATCTTCCTGTGCTGATGAGCTCTCTCGCTCCCCTGCTACCCTGTCATCTCCCAGTCCATCCCTTCTCTCTGAGGGACCCGGGACCCATGACCTCTAGTGGCAGCCGGCCATACTACACAGGGAAAAGTACATTAATGTGGACAGTCTACAATAATCCAACACATTAGTACAAGACAGGTACAGAAATACACTGGAGTTCCATCAATCACCAACAGGGAAGTGGGGGTGGTAGTGCACTGGTCACCCTAATACAATGTCACGACCATGTGACCGTATTGGACCGAGCTCAGCAGAGGTGGTGGTGAAGGACCTGTGTGTGATTAGCAAAGGTGAAGTGGAGGTGAAGGATCTGTGCTGATGTCTAGACCATGTGGTTGTAATGGTCGGACCTCTGCAGAAAAGTGGTGGTGAAGGACCTGTGGTGATTAGCAAAGGAGAAGTGGAGGATCTATGGTGATGTCACGACCATCTGACCATAATGCACGGAGCTCAGAAGAGGTGGTGGTGAAGGATCTGAAGTGATCACCAGAGAAGTGGAGGTGAAGGATCTGCAAACAGATGAGGAGGACAGGGCACTACTCCATCTGTAGAGATATACGGGGGAAAAATTATCCCTTAAAAACATACACAGCTTGTTACGCTGCACACAGCAATATTATAGATGGCAGGAACACTAATAATGGGAAAACATTGTCACAGCTGCGGGGTGCTACTTCAAACATACAGACAACATGATCCACTTTGTGAAGTAGTAAAGAAATTGAAGAAGAGCACTCACCGGTAGTTGCTGTGCAAATAGGTGTAAGTTTATTCACAAGTGCAGTAATACATGTGAAGGCAGGCGGGGAGGGAGCAGGACGGGACGGCATGTCAGATGACGGCCGTTTCGCACTCTATACTAGTGCTTCGACGGGTCTGACAGTTAACGACATCACATCCTAGTCTTTTAAATCAGCGGTTCATGCTGACAGATGTCAGTAATAAATTAAAAACAAATTTAAAAACAATTCAACAAATGATGTCTCGATTTGGATATATAACATCAGTGCATTCAATAATCTACACAATAGCTCATCCTAAGAAAACAATCAAATCATTTTTATCATTAAAACCCAAAGGGCCCATAGCATGGTATTTAATGATATAATGTGCTTCCCTCTGGAGAAGTAATTTATGGGTGTCTCCACCCCTTGCTGGTGTTTCAACCAGCTCTAAACCAGCAAATCTAAGTAAGCTGCAATCCGCATTGTGCATTTCTTTCATATGGTGAAGGATCTGTGGTGATGTTATGACCATGTGGCCATAATGGTCGGAGCTCGGCAGAAAAGTCTTGGTGAAGGACCTGTGATGATTAGCAAAAGGAAACATGGAGGTGGAGATCTGTGGTGATGTCCAGACCATGTGACCATAATGTACGGAGCTGAGCAGAGGTGGTGGTGAAGGACCTGTGGTTATCAGCAGAGGAGAAGTGGAGGTGAAGGATCTGTGGTGATGTCACGACCATGTGACTGTAATGGACAGAGCTGAGCAGAGGTGATGGTGAAGGACCTGTGGTGATCAGCAGAGGAGAAGTGAAGGTGAAGGATCTGTGGTGATGTCATGACCTTGTGGCTGTAATAGTCAGAGCTCAGTAGAGGAGAATTGGTGGTGGGGTGTGACCAAGTTAAAAAAAATCTTGCCTCAATTTGAGTGACAGTGACTGAACCCAGTAAAAGCGCCACCCCTATGACTGAAATCTAAGGCACGCACTGCATTCACCTATAAAGTATTTTTTTCACATGGTAGTGATATCACCACAGGTCCTTCACCAGCGCTTCTCTGCTTAACTCCAGAGCTCAGTATTGGAAAAGTGGTGGTGAGGGACCTTGGGTGACATCACAACCATGTAACCATAATGGGCGGAGCTCAGTAGAGAAGTGGTGGTGAAGGACCTGTAGTGATATCACGACCATTTGACCATATTGGGTGGAGCTCAGCATAGAAGTGGTGGTGAGGAACCTTGTGGTCATGTGACAACCATTTGACCATAATGGGTGGAGCTCAGCAGAGAAGTGATAGTGAAGGACCTGTGGTGGTATCTCAACCATGTGACCATAAAGGGTGGAGCTCAGCAGAGAAGTGGTGGTGAAGGACCAGTGGTGATGTCAAGACCATTTGACCATAATGGGTGGAGCTCAGCAGAGAAGTGGTGGTGAAGGACCTGTGGTGTAATCAATTACAATGGAGAGCGTGGCTAAGTTAAAAAAAAGAATCATGCCTGAACTTGAGTGACAGTGACTGAACCCAGCAAAAGCGCCGCCCCTATGACTGAGACCTAAGGTGTGTACTGCATTCACCTAAGCATATAAAGTCTTTTTTTAAAAAAGATAAATACATGGATTTTGCATCAGTTAAAACACATTAGGGCAGTTTAATATATAAATAAAACGACATGACAGGTTCCCTTTAAACCTTTTGTCCATTCACAGCAAGCAAAGATCTAGAAAATGGAACTGAAGATTTAAGGTTGGTTGTGGATTGGATCATGATTCTTCTTTTTTTTTTAGGAAGGGGACCCTATAGTTCTGGAAGCAAGGAGTTTACATTTGTGCTGCAATTCTGGGGAAAGAATACGGAGTTTTACAATTGCGTATCTGCAAGTTTCCAGCAGCTGAATTTTCGACAGCACTAATAATTCTGCTGCCAGTGGGCTCCATGATCTTTAGAAAGTCTGGAAGTTAATTTACTTTCGGAAGAAAAAGCCTCTACGGGAATATTGGTAAAATTAAGCTAATGGTCGTCGTATCGGAAATAAAGGAAGAGGAATGGCGTGCCGGTGATGAGAGCGAGCAAATATCTGTAGATGATTGGAAATAAAGTAACTGCCACATTAGGAGGTAATGACGGCTCGTCCCAACCAAACGGTCCTGGAATAATACAAGAGCCCGATCGTTCTGCATTACATGAGCCGTCAATGGCGGCCGCCCCTCTGTACGCACATTAGCATATCTATCTATCTATATATATAATTGCCTTATTCTGTCTGTCTGTCTGTCTGTCTGTCTATCTATCTGTCTGTCTGTCTGTCATGCTCCGAAATTGTGTCCTTACGGTGACACAAAGCTGATTGGCCGCTGGGCTCGCCATGGCCCCGCCCCCCCACACGGATTGGCCTCTCGCCCCGGCTCTCTGCAGGCCCCGCCCCCCTCACGCAATGCACGCTCGCTCTGGCCCAACTGACACGGAGCTCCGATTCCCAGGTGAGTACACACACACATCAGATCACACTCACTCTCACACACACCTCACACATCACTTCCACACACTCACAACATCCTGGGATATCGCTTGCTTCTAAACCGGCTCCGTCAGGATCCCGGCAGCGCCAGACATAACCTTGCGATGCTGGGATCTTGACGGAGGCCGTGAACGCTGGTAACCATTATACACATCGGGTAACTAAGGTCCCTTAGTTACCCGATGTGTATCATAGTTACCAGTGTACACCGGCTCACACTCACTCTCACACACACCTCACACACACATCACATCGCATCCACACATCAAGGTCCTGCAGCTGCGGAACATACACACACATAACAGCACACACACACACACATACACACACAAATCAGATCACACTCACACACACCTCACACATCACATCGCATCCACATACTCACAACATCCTGGGATATCGCTTGCTTCTCGGCGGCGATACTGTGCTGTTGTGAGCTTCCAGGACCTGCGGGAGGATCACATGGCCAGAAGCATGTGATACCTCCGGATGTTGTGAGTATAAGCGCGTATGTGCGATATCGTCTGTGTCTGTGTGTGTGAGTGTATGCGATCGGGTGTGTGAGTGGATGCGATCGGGTGTGTGTGAGTGGATGCGATCGGGTGTGTGTGAGTGGATGCGATCGGGTGTGTGTGAGTGGATGCGATCGGGTGTGTGTGAGTGGATGCGATCGGGTGTGTGAGTGTCGGCAGAGGAGCACGGCGTGCTGGAGGAGGCTGGGAGCAGAGAGGCTGATCATGGGGAAGGCTGGGAGGAGAGAGGCTGATGCTGGGGGAGGCTGGGACGAGGGAGGCTGATGCTGGTGGAGGCTGATGCTTGGGGAGGCTGGAAGGAGAGAGGCTAATGCTGGTGGAGGCTGATGCTTGGGGAGGCTGATGCTGGGGGAGACTGGGAGGGGAAGGCTGATGCTGAGGGAGGCTGGGAGGAAGGAGGCTGGGAGGAGAGAGGCTGATCCTGGGGAAGGCTGGGAACGGGAGGCTGATGCTGAGGGAGGCTGGAAGGAGAGAGGCTGATGCTGGGGGAGGCTGGAAGGAGAGAGGCTGATGCTGGTGGAGGCTGATGCTTGGGGAGGCTGATGCTGGGGGAGACTGGGAGCGGAAGGCTGATGCTGAGGGAGGCTGGGAGGGGGAGGCTGGGAGGAAGGAGGCTGGGAGGAGAGAGGCTGATCCTGGGGAAGGCTGGGAAGGGGAGGCTGATGCTGGGGGAGGCTGGAAGGAGAGAGGCTGATGCTGGTGGAGGCTGATGCATGGGGAGGCTGATGCTGGGGGAGACTGGGAGCGGAAGGCTGATGCTGAGGGAGGCTGGGAGGGGGAGGCTGGGAGGAAGGAGGCTGGGAGGAGAGAGGCTGATCCTGGGGAAGGCTGGGAAGGGGAGGCTGATGCTGAGGGAAGCTGGAAGGAGAGAGGCTGATGCTGGGGGAGGCTGGAAGGACAGAGGCTGAGACTGGGAGGAGAGAGGCTGATGCTGGGGAAGGCTGATGCTGAGGGAGGCTGGGAGGGGAAAGCTGATGCTGGGGAAGGCTGGGAGGACGGAGACTGGGAGGAGAGAGGCTGATCCTGGGGAAGGCTGGGAGAGGGAGGCTGATGCTGGCGGAGGCTGATGCTGGGGGAGGCTGGAAGGAGAGAGGCTGATGCTGGTGGAGGCTGATGCTTGGGGAGGCTGGGAGAGGGAGGCTGATGCTGAGGGAGGCTGGGAGGAGGGAGGCTGGGAGAGGTAGGCTGAGAGAAGAGAGGCTGATGCACACACACACACACACACACACACACACACACACGCGCGCGCGCACTGCACAACACACCACACACACACTGGGAACCACAAACAACTGCCCTACACAGACACCCACACACACAGACAACGCTGCACACACACAACACCCAACACACAAACACCGCGGCACACACAAATATACGCACATACCGCACAACACACACATTGCACAAAACATACCTCCCCCCAAAACACACCACACACACACAAACCGCGCAACACACACACACAACGCTACAGACACACAGCGCTCCACAAACAACGCAACACACGCAACACACATACAACACCGCTCTCACCCCCCGTCACACCCAGAACATGTACAGCGCCTACACAAACACTTGGTAACTACACACAACAACATCTCTCTATATATATATATATATATATATAACAAAAATCATACATGAACTACACAATACGTAAATTCTAGAATACCCGATGCGTAGAATCGGGCCACCTTCTAGTTGCTCTATAATAAGCTAAATTAGGGTTATGGCAATGGTGGTAATTTTTATGAGCTGCAAACAGCACGGCGATGACAGCTTGCCTGTGTTAGGGTTGCACATTCTCCGTTAGTAGGACATGTCCATTAGGTTACATTAGAGCTTCTGGGTGTAAATAAGCCGCCCTCACACTGATAGAAAACATGGTACTCGCAAATTAACTTCCCCGCTGCTCTGTGATGCATATCTGAGAGCCGGAGAGCCAGATCCACATCTCTACGGGATTGCACAAAGTGTTTACAGACTGTGAATACAAGAGAACAGTCAGCAAGGCAGAATGACGGGTCATTTCATAAATTGTCCCTATAGATCAATGATGATCAAGCAGACACTTTGTGGGACCAATTATGACACGCAGCCAAGGCTGGAGAAAAGTAGACATTGACACAAAATTATAGCGCTCATTGACCGTGGTGTAACACAAAGCATCTTTACCCTTCTACAAAATCTGTAAAAGGCCCCCCCCCCCACTCACCCACCACTAAAATGTGCCATAACTGCCATTATACTCTTGATATACAATTTGCTTTGGTATGGCGGTGACTGCTACCTCTACTTCTGCTCAGTGCCAAGCCAAAAAGATAGAAAAGATTTTACACAAAAACGCTATAGAATGGCTTTAAGGATGTGTATGTAGTGAGCGCCCCCTAGTGGTGGTAGAATGAATGTGTATATAGCAAGCTCGTGCTAGGGGTGACTGTATAAATAGTGAGCGCTCCCTAGTGGTGGTAGTATGAATGTGTGTGTATATAGCGAGCTCCTGCTAGTGGTGACTGTATAAATAGTGAACTCCCCCTAGTGGTGGCTGTATGATTGTGTATGTACTGAGCTCCCTCTAGTGATGGCTGCATAAATCTGTATGCAGTGAGCTCCCTCTAGTGGTGACTGTATAAATCTGTATGTAGTGAGCTCCCCCTAGTGGTGGCTGTATGATTGTGTATGTAGTGAGCTCCCTCTAGTGATAGCTGTATAAATCTGTATGTAGTGAGCTCCCTCTAGTGGTGACTGTATAAATCTGTATGTAGTGAGCGTCCCCTAGTGGTGGCAGTATGTATGTGTGTGTATATAGCGAGCTCCTGCTAGTGGTGACTGTATAAATAGAGAGCTCCCCCTACTGGTGGCTGTATAAATCTGTATGTAGTGAGCCTCTTCTAGTGGTGGCTGTATAAATCTATATGCAGTGAGCTCCTTCTTGTGGTGGCTGTATAAATCTGTATGTAGTGATCTCCTTCTAGTGGTGGCTATATAAATCTGTATGTAGTGAGCTTCTTCTAGTGGTGGCTGTATAAATCTGTATGTAGTGAGCTTCTTCTAGTGGTGGCTGTATAAATCTGTATGTAGTGAGCTTCTTCTAGTGGTGGCTGTATAAATCTGTATGTAGTGAGCTCCTTCTAGTGGTGGCTGTATAAATCTGTATGTAGTGAGCTCCTTCTAGTGGTGGCTGTATAAATCTGTATGTAGTGAGCTCCCTCTAGTGGTGGCTGTATAAATCTGTATGTAGTGATCTCCTTCTATTGGTGACTGTATTTATCTGAACATAATAAGCCCCAATAGTGGTGTCTGTATAAATCTGTATGCAGTGAGCTCCTTCTTGTGGTGGCTGTATAAATCTGTATGTAGTGAGCTCACTTTTAGTGGTGGCTGTATAAATCTATATGCAGTGAGCTCCTTCTTGTGGTGGCTGTATAAATCTGTATGTAGTGATCTCCTTCTAGTGGCGGCTGTATAAATCTGTATGTAGTCAGCCTCTTCTAGTGGTGGCTATATAAATCTGTATGTAGTCAGCCTCTTCTAGTGGTGGCTATATAAATCTGTATGTAGTGAGATTCTTCTAGTGGTGGCTGTATAAATCTGTATGTAGTGAGCTCCTTCTAGTGGTGGCTGTATAAATCTATATGCAGTGAGCTCCCTCTAGTGGTGGCTGTATAAATCTATATGCAGTGAGCTCCCTATAGTGGTGGCTGTATAAATCTGTATGCAGTGAGCTCCCTATAGTGGTGGCTGTATAAATCTGTATGTAGTGATCTCCTTCTAGTGGTGGCTGTATTTATCTGAACATAATAAGCCCCAATAGTGGTGTCTGTATAAATCTGTATGCAGTGAGCTCCTTATTGTGGTGGCTGTATAAATCTGTATGTAGTGAGCTCCCTCTAGTGGTGGCTGTATAAATGTGTATGTAGTGAGCTCCCTCTAGTGGTGGCTGTATAAATCTGTATGTAGTGAGCTCCCTCTAGTGGTGGCTGTATAAATGTGTATGTAGTGAGCTCCCTCTAGTGGTGGCTGTATAAATGTGTATGTAGTGAGCCTCTTCTAGTGGTGGCTGTATAAATGTGTATGTAGTGAGCCTCTTCTAGTGGTGGCTGTATAAATCTGCATGTAGTGACTCCTATTGGTGACTGTATTTATCTGAACATAAGCCCCAATAGTGGTGTCTGTATAAATCTGTATGCAGTGATTCTCTACCCCACCACCCAACACCCATGATGGCTATATAAATCATTTGTATACAGTGAGCTAGTAGTAGTTTTTGTAGAAATCTAGACATCGTGAGCTCCTGCTAGTGGTTTCTGTATACAATTATACAATTATATGTAATTAATACTGGTGAATATTTATAGTATATTAATTTGTAGATAGTAATGTCTTCCTAGTAGTGACTGTATAAATGTGTATGCAGTGAGCTCCTCCTAGTGGCGGGATAGCTCAAGAAACTGCAATTTTTTGCCAAAAATCTCAAATTCATAATATGTACAGTTGGAATTTTTAGTGCTGTAGTGCACATTTAGTGCTGGCTTTTTTGTTTTTTCTTCATTTAATTGGTCGGTGGCTGACCTCCACCTTGCTATGCACCCCAATTTGGGATGTATTCCACCTGTCTAGATTTTGGCAGTTGGTGACTGTTCACATTCAGTCATCAGGCCCTGTCCACAGGCTATTTACTTCATGCAGCATTTGCTTGGACCTGTCCCGCCCACAGCCATGACTCAGTCATGGCTACGGGATTGAAAAGCACCAAGTAAGTGCTGCTAAAAGCAGTTCTACTATTTTATATGTGAGGCCGTCTGGCACATTTTATAAAAATATTTTAGCGTAGGACTGCCCCAAAGAGATTTGCCGTGACGTGGCAGGGTAGCTCAGAAATTGCAAATTTTTTGCCAAAAATCTCAAATTTATAATATGTACAGTTGGAATTTTCAGTGCTGTAGTGCACATTTAGTGCTGGCTTTTTTGTTTTTTTATTAGTGGTTTTTGTAGAAATCTAGACATAGTGAGCTCCTTTTAGTGGTTTCTGTATACAATTATATGTAATTAATACTGGTGAATATTTATAGTATATTAATTTGTAGATAGTAACGTCTTCCTAGTGGTGACTGTATGAATGTGTATGCAGTGAGCTCCTCCTAGAGTTGGCTGTATAAATCTGTATTGAGTGATCTTCCTCTTTTGTTGGCTGTAAATATCTGTATGTAGTGAGCTTCCCCTAGTAGTGGCTGTATAAATCTGTACATTGTAAGCTCCCACTAGTAGTGGTTGTACAAATCTGTATATTATGAAATCTTGCTGCAGGTGGCTGCACAAATCTGTATGTAGTGAGCTTCCTCTAGTCTAGTGGTGGCAGTAAAAATCTGTCTGTAGTGTGCTCTTTCAAGTGGTGGCTGTATAAATATGTACATTGTGAACTCCCTATAATGGTGGGTGTATAAATATGTATGCAGTGAGTTTACTCTAGTGGTGGCTGTATAAATCTGTATGTAGTGAGATCCCCCTAGTGGTGGCTGTTGGCTGTTTAAATATGTATATTGTGAGCTCCTGCTAGTGGTGGCTGTATAAATCTTTAAGTTTTTAAGTAATGAGGTCCCCCTAGTAGTGACTGTACAAATCGGTATGCAGTGAGCTCCTCTATTGGTCAATATATTTATGTAAGTATATGTACAGTACAGACCAAAAGTTTGGACACACCTTCTCATTCAAAGAGTTTTCATTATTTTCATGACTCTGAAAATTGTAGATTCACATTGAAGGCATCAAACCTATGAATGAACACATGTGGAATGAAATACTTAACAAAAAGTGTGAAACAACTGAAAATATGTCATCATAGTTCATAGTATCATAGTTTTTTAAGGTTGAAGGGAGACTCTAAGTCCATCTAGTTCAACCCGTAGCCTAACATGTTGATCCAGAGGAAGGCAAAAAAACCCCAATGTGGCAAACAAGTTCCAATGGGGAAAACATTTCCTTCCTGACTCCACATCCGGCAATCAGACTAGTTCCCTGGATCAATGCCCTGTCATAAAATCTAATATACATAACTGGTTATATTAAATTTTTCAAGAAAGGCGTCCAGGCTCTGCTTAAATGTTAGTAGTGAATCACTCATTACAACATCATGCGGCAGAGAGTTCCATAGTCTCACTGCTCGTACAGTAAAGAATCCTCGTCTGTGATTATGATTAAACCTTCTTTCCTCAAGACGTAGCGGATGCCCCCGTGTTCCAGTCGCAGGCCTAGGTGTAAATAGATCTTTGGAAAGGTCTCTGTACTGTCCCCTCATATATTTATACATTGTGATTAGATCTCCCCTAAGCCTTCGTTTTTCCAGACTAAATAACCCCAAGTTTAATAACCTGTCTTGGTATTGCAGCCCACCCATTCCTCTAATAATCTTGGTCGCTCTTCTCTGCACCCTCTCCAGTTCAGCTATGTCCTTCTTATATATCGGTGACCAGAATTGTACACAGTATTCTAAGTGCGGTCGCACTAGTGACTTGTACAGAGGTAGAACTATATTTTTTTCATGAACACTTATACCTCTTTTAATACATCCCATTATTTTATTAGCCCTGGCAGCAGTTGCCTGACACTGTCCACTAAAGTGAAATTTACCATCCACCCATACACCCAAGTCTTTTTCTGTGCCTGTTTTACCCAGTGTTCTACAATTAAGTACATAATCATAAATGTTATTTCCTCTACCCAAGTGCATGACCTTACATTTGTCTTATATTCTAGGTTCTTCAAAGTAGCCACCTTTTGCTTTGATTACTGCTTTGCACACTCTTGGCATTCTCTTGATGAGCTTCAAAACGTAGCCACCGGAAATGGTCTTCACTTCACAGGTGTGCCCTGTCAGGTTTAATAAGTGGGATTTCTTCCCTTATAAATGGGCTTGGGACCATCAGTTATGTTGTGCAGAAGTCTGGTGGATACACTGCTGATAGTCCTACTGAATAGACTGTTAGAATTTGTATTATGGCAAGAAAAAAGAAGCTAAGCAAAGAAAAATGAGTGGCCATCATTACTTTAAGAAATGAAGGTCAGTCAGTCTGAAAAATTGGGAAAACTTTGAAAGTGTCCCCAAGTGCAGTGGCAAAAACCATCAAATGCTACAAAGAAACTGGCTCACATGAGGACCGCCCCAGAAAAAGAAGACCAAGAGTCACTTCTGCTGCGGAGGATAAGTTTATCCAAGTCACCAGCCTCAGAAATCGCAGGTTAACAGCAGCTCAGCTTAGAGACCAGGTCAATGCCACACAGAGTTCTAGCAGCAAACACATCTCTAGAACAACTGTTAGGCTGGACTCACACGAGCGTATGGCATCCGATGCGAGAGCATCGGATGCGATATGCTAATGCCCCCTGGCTCAGGCTCTGCTGCGAGCCTGAGCCGAGTGTCATGCGACTGTAACCCGATCTTGCGATCGGGTCACAGCTGTGAAGCTGAGTGCAGGCACTGCGGAGGAGAGGGAGGGGTTAATCCCCCCATCTCCTCCACTGTCAGCCTGTGCGTATATTGCACTGCACTGGGATAACATCCGAGTGCAGTCCGATGTATCTCTCGCATCCATTCACTTGAATGGGTGCGAGAGATACGGCGGTAGCAGCAAAACGCAGCATGCTGCCGGTTCACAAACGAAAAACTACTAACTAACCTTTTTTTTAGGTTTTTGCACCCAGTTCAGACTTAGAATGATGTTCCAAACGTTATTCCTTATTGTTAGTAGTTTTTCGTTTGTGAACCCTCCCCAACCACACCTATTGCCAATCCATATCATACGCATAAATAGCCTGGGTCTCAGCTTCCCATACACGGTAAGTTTTTTAACTGCATGAGAGGACACACACAAGCTAGGGACCCCAACGTAGAGAAATACTTTGGCGTAGTGTTGGGGCTCTATTGCATTGATCAATTCAGTAGCTAAATTTCTCTTGATTCATATGTTCATGGCAGTAATGCAGATTCCATTTTTCACATTTTCACTCTTACATATAGCTATTGGATTTTTCAAGTCAGTATTCACACAGCAGTTTCTGCTATTTCATGTATTCCCCTTACATAGTCACTGGTGTGCATACCTTATCTCCCCATAATTCTGACCCCATACTGACTGGGTATTTCTTTGATGCTGCAATATACAGATCAGCCATTATTGAAATCAAGTGACAACCTCTGTAACAATGTAGCAAAAGTCACTGAGGTTTTGTAAATCCTCCGGAGGGGGTCCTGTTACTCCAAATATGAAAAAGTGAGAGACAAAAGCTGCTTTAAATGAGACAGCGTTCCCTTATGATGTATTCCGAGTGTAGATACATTGTGTTTTTTGAACAGAAATCCCATATTGTGCAAGTAATAATTAACTCTGGATGGGGGACGGCAGCAGAATTACAATATTACCTGTAAGATAAATGCAGGATGCCATAATAACCAGGCGCCTCGTCCTCCCCGCGACACATCCCTGCTCACCTTTACTCCCCCTCCCCCACCCGGCTAATTATCTCTCCATATAGTTTATTACTCACAACACATCCTGATATTTCATTCATCAGTTTATCTATTATCGCAGAAGATGATATTATGGAGCGCCGATGCTCGAGAGGGAAGGTTACTGCTGGAAATGGGTAATTTAAAGCCATATGAAACTGCATAACGCAGATATAGCGGCACGGAGCCTCATTAAAGGGATGTTTTGCCATGGATATGAATGGAGTGACAGGTCCGTTATCATTAAAGAGCTATTTTAGGGTGCACCATAGACATAGACATTGCTACCGAGGGGAACTGAAGTCTTTGGGAAAGGCTTAATATGATTCTCATGGAAAAAAAAAAAGTATCTACATGGTTAAATGGTGAGAATGATGGCAGAATGCGGCTGTCTGCTGTAGCAGAGACCACGGGAGGGGATCATGTCAGTGAGAAATTAACTCACATGAAAGAAAGTAATGATTACATTGCTATGTACTGCGGGATGTATCAGACGGCAGGAGCCGCGTCCAATAGAGCTGTTTTCACAAAATACACAATGCAAGAAGTGGGCTGCATGACGAGGACATGACGGGAGGTGACAGCAGAGGGTTTCTGCTTCTAGCTTGTCAGTTACTGAGAAATCGGAGAATCGTGTAGAGACTGAGAGCAACGCGGTGCGAAAGTAACGACACTGGAAGAAGCAGCGTTCTGTGCTACACAAGCTCCTCTGGGGGAATCGGACCAGATGGGAGACTTCACTCCCATGTGGATCAGTGAGGTTTGGAAGCCCTATGCCCTGTTCCCAGATCACCAGTTGTCCTTCATCCTTACTTGGATCACTTCTTTTGGCAGATACTAATGGCTTTATGCTAAAAACATCCACAAGACCCAACAAATACCAGGAACATCTCACAAGATCTGCGGTATACTGGCAACAATCCACAAGATCTGGCGTATTCTGACAGCACCCCACAAGATCCACCGTGTACTTGGAAAACCCAACACCTGCTGTATACTGAGAACTCTCCACAAGACCTGCTGTATACTGGGAATACCCCACAAGATCTGCTATATACCAGTAACACCCCACAAGACCTGCTGTATACTGGAAACATATCAAAAGACCTGCTGTTTACCAGGGGCACCACACAAGACTTGCCATATACCGGCAATACTCAACAAGACCTGCCGTATACCGAGAACACCCCACAAGACCCGTCATATACTAGGAACACCCTATGACTACTGGTGTATATTGAGAACACCCTATGAGACCTGTCATAAGCCAGGAACACCCCACAAGACTTGCTCTACATTGGGAACACCCCACAAGCTTTCAGTATATCTGGAACAGCCGAGAAGACCCACCGTATACCACGAGAATCCGACAAAATCTGCTGTATACCAGGAACACTCCACAAGCGTGCCATATACCAGAAACTCTCCACAACACCTGCAGTATACCGGGAACACCACACAAGACCTGCAGTATACCAAGAACACCACACAAGACCAGACATATACTGGACACATCTCACAAGACTTGCTGTATACTGAGAAAAGCCTATAAGACCTGCTGTATACCAGGACACCCCACAACTCCTACCTACAAAATACCAAGAACAGCACACAAGACCTGCAGTATACTGGGAATACCACACAAGATCCTCCAGGAACATCCCACAAGATTTGCTGTATTCTGGGAATACCCCAGAAGACGCGCCATATAGCCGAACCACCCCACAAGACCTGCAATATACTGGGAACACTCCACAAGTCCTGCCGTATACCAGTAACAGCCCAAAAGACCTGCCGTATACTGGGATCACCCTACGAGACTTGCCATATACCAGGAGAAT
The DNA here is from genome assembly GCF_048569485.1 of Anomaloglossus baeobatrachus. Classification (NCBI taxonomy): domain Eukaryota; kingdom Metazoa; phylum Chordata; class Amphibia; order Anura; family Aromobatidae; genus Anomaloglossus; species Anomaloglossus baeobatrachus. Next base: position 575,765,069 of record NC_134355.1, read on the forward strand.
CCCACAAGAGATGACGTATACCATGAATATCCCATAAGACCTGCCGTATACTGAGAACACCCTAAAAGGCCCTCCATATACCGGACAAATTTACATAGACACAGACCTGCAAATTTATAATTGTTCTGACCCACCTTCCAGCTGTTAATATTGGGCTCTCATCTGTTACTCTCATCTTTGGACTTGTTCTTCATATTTATGATTTCTAATGTGTATACAATGATAGAAACAATAGTAATAGTAATTACAGGAGGCATACGATGTACAGATGGCAACTGTCACAATCAACTCCTCTGGTGGCTGCGGGATCTCTAGTGTGAAAATGTCCTGCTATGTTGAAGTTGTACTATCTGCAGAGATGCAGAGTCCTGATTAGGTCCACACCGCCCCTCGGAGTCTAGTTGGGGCCATCTTTATCTGGCTCTTTCTCTGTGGAATGTAAATGTAAGGAAGTAGATACAACAGCCTGCTCATTCAATCAGATCTAACAGGGCTGGTTGGAGAATACTGCCCTCTACTGGTCGATGAAACCACCCGGAACTAATAAGCAGCAAAACTGTTTCTTCAGGGAAAGAGATTCAGAGAGACACCGAATGAGGTGATAGCAGTGGCACAGTATCAAACTATAAAAGCTCAGTACATCAATGAAGGAGTGGAATTGGCGACAAACAGAAGAACGGATCGGACGTGTGAGCAGGATTGTGGAACCCTCACCATCCTACTCAGGAAGCAACTGGGCCTACTGACACCCCACAGACATCGTCTGTTAAGACCCTTGAGTTCCAGACTACGTGGTCAAGTCTAGAAGACCACACATTGCTTGTCAAGACCTTCCAGTTCCAGACTGTGCAGTCAAGCTGAGATGAAGTGAGTTGATACACACGGCACTTCTGGGATGGTGCTTAAGTAGGGTCCAAAATCGTCTCAAGTAGATGTAGAAACTTGGCACTTAATATCAATGTGAATAGTGGTTTTTATTGTGAAGAACTTGTAGGACCAGCACAAGCACAGACATTGCGGTCAAAAGACCTTCATCAGTGTGCGTGCAGAGGGTCCTCAGAAAGTATAGTAGTGAGGTAAGTGGCGTAGCTGGGTATGATGCAGTGTCCACTGCTGTCTGTGTGGCACTCCTATAACCAGCTATGCAGCTTACCACGCTACTATACTTTCTGAGGACCCTCTGCACGCACACTGATGAACACTGATAAAGGTCTGTGCTTGTGCAGATCCAACAAGGTCTTCACAATAAAAACTACTATTCACATTGATCTTGAGTGCCAAGTATCTACATCTAAGCTGAGAAGACCAGACGTTGCCTGTCAAGCCCCCCCATTCCGGACTGTGCAGTCAAGCCGATAAGTCCAGACGTCGCCTGTCAAGCCCCCCCCCCCAGTTCCAGATTGCGCAGTCAAGCCTAGAAGACCAGATGTCGCCTGTCAAGCCCCCCAGTTCCGGACTGAGCAGTCAAGCCAAGAAGACCAGACATCGCTTGCCAACCCCCCCCCTCAGTTACCAACTGTACGGTCAAGCCAAAAAGAGCAACCATTGACTGTCAAGACCTCACAGCTACAGACTGTGTGGTCAAGCCAAGTAGAGCAACCGTCACCTGTCAAGACCCCCCAGTTACACGTCATCTGTCAAGACCCCCCCCAGTTACACGTCATCTGTCAAGACCCCCCCCAGTTACACGTCATCTGTCAAGACCCCCCCCAGTTACACGTCATCTGTCAAGACCCCCCCAGTTACACGTCATCTGTCAAGACCCCCCAGTTACAGACTGTGGGGTCAAGCTGAGAAGACCAACTTCTGTGGGCAACCCAAGTTGGCCAGGCCATTGCTTCCTGCTTAGCTGTGCAGTACTTAGTAATGTGAAATAGTTCCTAAATTGGCTGTATTGCTAGTAGGCTAGTCTACATATCATTTGCTGTTATTTTTTAAGTATAAGTGTATCGCTCAATTAGATTCTCCGTAACTGACTTTGTTAGACAGTGACATTGACAGACATAGGACCCCGACAGTAGTTTAATCCGGGGTTATTGATTGTGCATTAGGAAAGTGTATACCGCTGCATTAGCTATATTAGAAGTGTTTAAATGAGTGTTTATGTATATTTTACATGCAAGCTGATTCTTCTGTGACCCATCACATTACTTATTGATTCTTTTGTATTAAGCCGCATCCTATGTTGATTAATAATAAATATAAATTGTAAGTCACCACTGCATTGTCTTCATCTGTGAGTTGCATTGCCGGACCTCTTTCTTCACATGGTATAGTCGGCAGGATGAAACTCTACAGCACAGAGATGGCAGATCAGTCCGTGACCGAGTCCACAAGGAGAAATATTTCCCTGGGGGCTATTCTCGACCTCCCAGATTTTACAGGGGACAACTGTGATGACTGTCACAAGATGGCACTAGACACTACTAGTATGCAGTAAATGGAGAGGTAGTCTGACAGGCCGGGATCATAAACTTGAAGGGCACGACAGTACACGGGAGACAGAAAGAGATGAGGTTGCGGTACAAGCCGAAGGTCTGGGTTCCATGATAGTACATACAAGAAACAGGGAGCAGGTGAGGACGCGATCAGGAGGAAGTCCGAGGTCACAAGCCGAGAAGTCACAAAAGAAACAGGGGAGGACAGGCAGAGTCGGGTAAACAGTAGTCCGGAGTCAAGAGACCAAGATCTGAACACAGAGCACCACGGGAGACAACAGCAAAACTGTAACCAGGAAGTACGACTGGTGGCGTCCTGAGCTAACATGCTCCCTAATGAAGCAGAGCAATCACCGGTAACGAGAGTACCTCCCAGGACCAGCATGAAACCCAGTGCTGTGAAACAACCAGCAGAGCATTAATCCTGCAAAACACTCTGCACCATAGGCAAAATATACTGGCTCTGCAGGAGAGCATGGCAGAATACAGAATGTTCTGCACAACAGAATCATGACAACAACCTAATGCTGTGTGACTGGGTGGAGTGACTCAAAAGCCTATTGCCAATGCACCTGATGACACCAGCCTTACATGGTGGAGATTGCCATATTAACGCTAGACGGAGAACCGCAGCAGACTTGTTTCATCCACCACGGGAACAAGACATGATAGGTAAGGTGATTAAAATTTTAGAGGACATGCATGGTGACATCACCGACATGAGATTTATTACATCAGGTACTGGGAGGAGGGAAGACAGTAGCTCAGCAATGAACGCTTTGCAGAAGGTAACAGCCCACATCACCAAGAAGACAGATCAAGAATATATCGGAGGTTAGGACCGCTGGATGAGGTGTTTTGGGATCAGCTGCTCACAGACTTGAGCGATCCATAGTTGAGGCAGGCGCTGCGGAATCATCTACGGTATAACCCATGTATGAGTTTTGTTGAAGTTGGTGCAGAAGCTAGAGTCTGGAGCGAGAGGTGCCCGCTGCAACTGACATGGATTGAAGCCAAGAACTGCCGTGTTATGAGATTCAGAGCCAAACTGGGTGTGATACTAGACACTATGAGCAGTATGAATAGAAGGGTAGTCAGACAAGCCAGGATCATGAGCCAAAAGGTAACGTATAAGATTCAGGGAGCAAACAGAGACGTGGTCAGGAAGAGGTTCAAGGTCAGAAGCCGGGAGGTAATGTATAAGGTTCAGGGAGAAGACAGAGACGTGGTCAAGAAGAGGTCTGAGGTCAGAAGCCAGGAAGTAACAAATAAGGTTCAGGGAGCAGAGACGTAGTCAGGAAGAGGTCCGTGGTCAGAAGTTGGGAGGTAACATGTAAGGTTCAAGGAGCAGACAGAGACGTGGTCAGGAAAAGGGTCAAGGTCAGAAGCTAAGAACAGAACACTTACACCAGACAGTAGCCAAGAGCACACTGAGCAAACAGGAAGTACGACTGGCCGAGTTGAGACAGAGCAAGCCCAGTAAAGAAACAGAGCAATCACCAGGAACGAGGAACATCTGTGAAGGCACCTCCCAAAACCAGTGTGGACCCTTGTGCTGAAAGACAACCTATAAGCAAGTGCACAAGACACATAGCAGAGCATTTTCAAATGCAAAATGCTCTGCATAGCGGAGCCGTGACAAAAGCATTTCGAATGCAAAATGCTGTGACACTGGGCTTGAGAACTACGAGACGAATTACAAGACATCAGAGGGGAGACACATGATATCAAAGGAACCCTACTCACACTTGTTGGCAAACATAGTGTACTCCAAGATGAAGAGAGGCGGAGATATATTCCAATTCCGGATCATTCGAATTGGCCACGTCACATGCTTGACCTGTGGTGGAAGAGGACATTTCCTGGAATTGCCTGAAGCAGAGAAGCCAGCGATGAGAGCAGATGTTAAAACTGACAGGCCCCATGGTTGAGGAGCACACAATGGGACCCAAATTCTTGGAAACAAGGAATATGGACTGCGCTGTCCTGATCTGTACGTTGCATTGCCAGACCTTTTTCATATTACATCTGCACATAAAGGCTCAGATTTATTATAACGTCCTGTGATTCAAACTGTGCTCCTTTTCTGTTGTGTATTTGATGGTCTCTCAACAGTTAAAGCCAAGAAATTATCGATGGACAAGAGACAGATTGAACTTCAAGATGACCAACAGATTTCAATAAGATGAGTCCTTTGCATGTGTACTACAGTAGCGTCTGCCTGCTTTGCTCTGACCTATGCAGTTTTGTTAATTAGAGACAGATGAATTAGAAGGTTCTGTGATCTGCAAGAGAGTTTGAGGATTTTACGGCTGTTCTCGGGTCTTTGGAATGGGGAATTGGCTGGAAGGAAACTGAAACCGAGCTTCCTGTTATATGGTAGAAGGTGGACAAAAACCGAACAGATGGGAGGAAAACTCCGGCACGTCAAGAACTGGCTCCAAATATAAGAGGCAGAGAGTGAGCAGAGAGCCGGGAGACACTTTTCAGCCATCTGCTGTTAATAATAAATATAAGAGAAGATGCCAAGTCTGGCTGATCCCATCATGAGCTCCAACCTTGCACCACGGCTGCTTTATGCATGAGCCGTAAAAGCCTGAGAACTTATAGCTGGTGGCACCACCATGAAGGATGCAACTAGGAACAGACACCAGCTCCCCCCATACACGCAATGTATTAGCACCATACAAAGTATACATTTCCATCACTTTGAAATATAAATATAAAGTCCTCACTCAGACTGTGGCAGTGGATGATACCACAAGGCTCACTACTTAATAAACACTATCATCATAGTTGACTTTACCATCCCCAATGACACTTCCTACTCAGCTGTCTCTAAATTTCCATTACTCTCTTCCTCTTACGGTCTCACTCAATGGTCATTCACAGCCACCTACAAAGATAGTTACACACTGAAACTCATCTTCACCGCCTCTGTTCCCTATCTAACCTCTTTAACTCACTTCTCCCCCTATCATACCACAAACTGCTCACATTCTCTTCCTTGTCCTTTCCAAGTGCACAATCCCCACCCCACAAACTTACACACACTAGCAGAAATCTCAAACTCCTTGATTTACACTGTTTGTGAATGACTTCAACCTGTTGCAGACATAGGTTCCTTACAAGATGCAGTTGTTTCTGTCACTTATATAATACCAAAATAGCTGCAACTCTCGAATTGGCATCCCCACACACATATCAAAACTCACACACTCAACAGGCAACCCTGGTACTCCAGCCTGACTAAAGAACTAATACAGGCTTCCAGGGTTGCTGAACAGATGGAAAAGATCCCACTCCAATGAGCACTTCATCACATACAAACATCCCTCAGCATTTTCAAGTCTGCACTCAATGCTGCAAAACAAACCTACTTCTCATCTCTCACATCCTCCCTGTCCCTCAACCCTAAACAGCTATTCAATGCCTTAAATTCTCTCCGATGCCCCAGCACCTCCTCCCTCTCCTCTCATCTCAGCTGAAGACTTTGCCTCATTCTTCAAACAGAATATTGACAACATCAATGAAACGTTTGGTCCACAGTCCCCACAGCCCCTCCTCATAACCACTCAGCTCTCTTCCTCCAAATCCAGCTTCTCTGCTATTACAGAAGATAAACGTTCATCTCTACTCTCCAGATGACATTGCACCACCTGTGCATTTGACCTGCTCCCATCCTACTTAATCCCCAACCTCAACACAGTCTTCATCCTAACCCTAAACCATCTCTTCAACCTATCACTAACAACTGGAGTGTTCTCCTCATGCTTTAAACACGCCTTGATCTCACCCATCCTCAAAAATCCCTCGCTTGACTCACTGCCCCTTATCTTTTCTCTCCTATGCCTCAAAACTGATAGAACAGCATATCCATCTTCAACTGTCCTCCCATCTCTCCTCCTGCTCCCTCTTTGACTGGTTACAATCTGACTTCCGACCGCATCATTCAACTGAAACTGCCCTAACAAAAGTCACCAATGACTTACCCAAGAAACACTACTTCTCCCTCTCCTGGACCTGTCCTCTGCCTTCGACACAGTGGACCATTCCCTCCTATTACAGATTCTCTTATCTCTTGGTATTACAGACTTGGCCCTATCTTGGATCTCCTCATACCTAACAGACCAGATATTCAGCGTCTCCCATTCACACACCACCTCCGCATCTCGCCCCCTATCTGTCAGTGTCCCTCAAGGTTCCGTTCTTGGAACTCTGCTCTTCTCTATCTACATTTTCGACCTTGGACAGCTCATAGAGTCCTATGGCTTTCAGTATAATCTCTATGCTGATGATACACAGATCTACCTCTCTGAACCTGCTATCATCTCTTTACTAACCAGTATCCCACAATGTCTATCCGCTATTTTATCCTTTTACTCTGCTCAATTTAAAAAATGTATCATGGACAAAACAGAATTTATCATCTTTCCGCCATCTCACTCAACCGCCTCAACAGACCTATCCATCAAAGTAAATGGCTGCTCACTCTCCCCAGTCCCGCAAGTTCACTGCCTCAGGTTAACCCTTGACTCTGCTCTCTCCTTCAAACCACATATCCAAGCCCTTTCCACCTCTTGCTGACTAGAATTCTAAAATATTTCCCAAATCTGTACATTCCATAACCAAGAATCTGCAAAAACACTAGTGCATGCCCTCATCATCTCCGACTTCGACTACTGCAACCTCCTGATCTCTGGCCTTACTTCTATCCCTCTCTCACCCCTTCAATCTATCTTAAACTCTGCTGCCTGACTAATCAAACTATTCCCTGGCCTCTCCTCTCTGTCAATCCCTTCATTGGCTTCCCATTGCCCAAAGACTCCAGTTCTAAACCCTAACCATGACCTACTGTCACAAGGAGGTTTTTATAAACATTGCAGACTGTAATGGTGGCATCAGGATCTGTGGAGACTACAGATTCTGACACTGTGCCTGCTACCTTCGCTGATGTTTGTGATTAGCACATGCAGACTTGTGCATTGACCCACAGACTTGTAGTTCATAGGCAGGCTAGCAAGAGTTAATCTCTCCTGGGCCGCTTGTTAGTCTCCTTTGATCACATGCTGTGGGGGAGTCAGTCACATTTATATTGGCAGGACACTTCCTTTAATGCCAGCTATAGCTTCTCTATACTGGTTTGGTGAGGTGCTATGATCAAGACTTACTGGTGGTTGTAGCACTTGCTGTGAGCAGTTGGGGTGTTAACCCTTGTTGTCATTTTGTTGCTGCCTTACTTTTCTTGCTTTTCTCCTTAGTGTCTTACTGTTTTGTTCCTGTGAGTTTGCAGTGTGTCTGAGTTTTGTTTTTTCCTTGTCTGTCTAAATCTGTGTTGACATCACACTCCTGCCCCTTCCTTCCCTGGGGGAAGGGAAACAGTTTAGTTCTGGTCAGAAGAATAGTAAGGCACAGGACTCAGGCATCTCCGCCATCAGGTGTCAACCGGAGGTTAGGAATAGCCTACAGTCCCCTACAATAAGGGACAGTATAGGAGCCCCCTTGCTCTCGGTGTCCTACAGTCACATTGTGAGACATAAAAAGCCATATAAAACTTGTCTCCTTCATAAATCGGTGGCCAAGTCTCCCGGTACTATCCTGCACACAACCACTATATACAGTATGTGCCACTGCTAATGTTGGGGGCAATATGAGGACATTATTACTGATGGTGGGCAATAATTGCTTGGTATTTCTGGGCGAACTGTTTGACTTTTGTTTGGGGCATTGGGCAGTGTTACTTTTGGGGGAGCATTGCTTTGAATTATGGGGGTACTCGCAAAATATTTTTGGAGAGCTCTATGTACGCACTGATGCAGACTCGTGCAATATCTGCTTAGTACTATTATTTTTCTGTGCAATATGTATTCTGCATGGACATTGGGCAGCACCGCAAGCAGAAGAATGACACAGGGCAAAAAGATCATGGAGAAGAGGCGGTGGAAACATAAAAGAAAGACCAGTCCATGCACCCTTAGCCTCCACTATAGTCATCATGTTATATCTCTTCTTCGGGGCGGTGACCTCTTGGTGAAAGCAGCAAAATCATTACTCATATGAAAATAATACAAAATAAAATGGATACAATGTAACAACCACAGATGAAATGTGCAAATCCAATGCACTGATATCCAAGGAAAGAGTCGCATTGCTCAAGGGTTGAAGGTTGGAGATTTGTATTCATGGTTCCCCTCCACGACATACAAGTTCTGTAGTATTATCCAGTCATAACGTATGAGCCGCGTCATGGTAATGGTCCTCTCCAGAGTAGTAATGAATCTTCATTAGTGATGGAATCCCCAGGACACACATAGAAATAATTATGTAAATCGGATGCATCGGAGAAAGGTTTGAAGTAAACTAGAAAGGGAACTTGCTGGTCCCCCTGTGAACCAGGACCATCAGACATGTTTCATGGAGTGAACCACGAGCCCGAGTCTCAGGTCATGTCTGCGCTGTCTTCTCCTTTGCCTTTGAAGTCTTTTGTCTTCATCTCCAAGATCCAGTGAATGAGATGAAACATTTCATTGATGGTGACTGTTGGTTTTCTACTTTTTTTTTTTCTGGAGACTTGCGATGAATCCGAAAAAGCCTTTTCAGCATCTGAGATTCACAGCCTTATTATGATGAATGTGGAATATCTTGGAACGGACAGGGACGTTCCGGGCGTCGATAAAACTGCTCCAAGCCAGAAAAGCAGAAAATAAACACATGTAAAATAAAACTAATGAGGTGGGACGGAAAGGCAGAAACATCCACACGGAAAGCAGAACATTATCTCCAAAATTGTCAACTTTTTTTTTACTTTTGATTTATGGAAAGGAAATATTCTGCGAGGAGAAAAATGAATAAAATGGCGAGAAAAGCTTGTGACACCTAAAACAATTACAAGGGAGACTTCCCAGAAATTCCTGGCACAGTGCTGAGGATAAGGAGCAGCCATCAAACATCACACATGACCCTAAACTAAAAAGGGTTGTCCAATAATGACAAGTCCTCCTCAGATTAAAGCCAGGTGGTTTCAGAAATAATAGCCATAGGCTATGTGCGCACACTGCGTTTTTGTGCGCTTTTGGCCGCTAAAAACGCACAAAAACGCACCTGCGTCGAAAAAACGCGGCAAAAAACGCACGCGTTTTGCCGCGATTTGGTGCGTTTTTGCTCACTGCGTCCTTATGCGTTTTTTATCAGTGAACAAAAAAAAAAGGTCTGATGTCATTTCCTTCTTCAATGTGTTCTTGATTCTCCACTAGTGTATGCAGAAGAGCAGACAGCTGCAGAACTACAAGGCTCAGCATACTCCATCCAATAGTGTATGCAGGAGAGCAGACAGCAGCTGCAGAACTGCAAGGCTCAGCATGCTCCATCCAGGACTGTATGCTTGAGGGAGAGTCAGGGGGAACAGACCTACAAGGCTCAGCATCCTCCATCCAATAGTGTATGCAGGAGAGCAGACAGCAGCTGTCGAACTACAAGGCTCAGCATCCTCCTTCCAGGACTGTATGCAGGATTTCTTTGCCCCCCCCAAACAAAAAAAATGACGTGGGCTTCGCCATATTTTTGTATGCTAGCCGGGTACAGCAGGCAGGTACGGGCTGCCCCCAACCCCCAGCTGCCTATTTGTACCTGGCTGGGAACCAAAAATATAGGGAAGCCCTTTTTTTTTTAATTATTTCATGAATTTCATGAAATAATTTAAAAAAAAAAAAAATGACGTGAGCTTCGCCCAATTTTTGAGTCCAGCCGGGTACAACTAGGCAGCTGGGGATTGGAATCCACAGTGCAGGGTGCCCATGCTTTCTGGGCACCCCCGCTGTGAATTGCAGTCCCGCAGCCACCCCAGAAAATGGCGCTTTCATAAAAGCGCCATCTTCTGGCGCTGTATCCAACTCTTCCAGCTGCCCTGATGCCGGGTGGCTCGCCGGGTAATAATGGGGTTAGGGCTAGCTGTATAGCTGGCCCTAAGCCCGAAATTCATGGTGTCACGCCAATATTAGACATGGCCACCATGAATTTCTAGTAAAGATAAAAAAAAACACAACACACAGAAAAATATTTTTATTAGAAATAAAACACAACACAATTAGTGACTCCATCTTTATTGAAATAAAGAACCCCCCTCCGCAGTAATCCTGGGTCAGGGTCCCGCGCCGTCCAATCCGGATCCAATATCATCTGGTCGGTTTGCTGGAAGGCAAAGCGATCAGATGATGTGTCAGGATCAAGTGCCTGAATCCCATCTCACATCAGCTGATTGTATAAAAGCCGATTATACAATCAGCTGATGCATCGGTGCAAAAGAAAAAAAAATAAATAATACTCACTTATGTGCTGATTACTGGCGGCTCCTGAAGCGATGGGGCGGGAGTCTGATCCCGTCCGATCGCTGCAGCAGCTGCCGGTAATCAGGGATGAAGTCTCCTGACGCATCCGCTGATACCGGCCGGGCGCCCGCGTCACCTACGATCAGCTGATGCGTCAGGTGACTGCATCAGGTGATCCATCGCCAGGTCCTGCATCCATCGGAGGTTTCCCGGCCGTCTGCACACAGCCGGAGCGGGGGTGGCGATACCGTGAGAGGAGATGGGAGCGGGCATGGCACCGGGAGGCTGCAGACAGGTGAGTATAACTTTTTTTTTTTTTTCTACTGTTAACTTTTGATTTTGCAGCCGCTTCCACCTCCTGCCTGTACATGGCGCCGCACGGCAGCATACATGCACAGGACTGGAGGTGGAAGCGGCGGTGACGGTACCGGGAGGATTCACGCTTCTGTATATACTGACAGAAGGAATCCTCTTCCTGTACACGTCACTTTACTACCCACCTCCTGCGTTTATAGCTGCGTTTTTGGTCTTAGAAACGCACCAAAACGCAGCTATTTGCGTTTCTCATTGCATCTTTCAACATCCCATTGAACTCAATGGATGAAAAGCGCAGTGAAAAACGCGGGAATAATTGACATGCTGCGTTTTTGTGGCACCACAAAAACACAGCTGAAAAAAAACCAGATGTGTGCGGACAGCAAAAATTAAAACTCATAGACTTTGCTGGGGAAGCAAAGTCCTGCAGTTTTGAGGCCAAAAACGCACCCGAAAAACGCGCAAAAACGCCGCGAAAAACGCACTGTGCGCACATAGCCTTATACTACTCTCTACAGCCCTATAGAATAATACAGGACCTAACTGAGGACGAGTACAGGATTAGTAATATCACAGAAACAGCCCGGGAGATCATGAAGATATCCCACTGCTGCCACCAATTTGTCATGGACAGCACTCCACTGCCTCTAATCATCAGGACAATATGCAGTTGACCTACAATTGATGGCCAAGGTGATGGCGGCTTTCACCACTTGGCCAATTATTGGGAAGCTCAAAGTTAGGATATAGTATACAGATTTCATGATGTCTTGCACACAGTCAAGGCACTCAGTGCCAGAGGTAGCAAAATAACTCCAAAACATCTCTGATCTCCACCACATTTGACAGTAGGTATTGTGTTCTTTTCTTTGTAGGCCTCATTCTGTTTTTGTTAAACAGTAGAATGATGTGTTTTACCAAAAAGCTCTAGCTCAGTCTTATCTGTCCACAATACGTTTTCCCAGCAGGATTGTGGCTTAAGGGGACTTTACACGCTGCGACATCGCTACAGCAATCTCGTTGGGGTCACGGATTTTGTGACGCACATCCGGCCGCTGTAGCGATGCCGTTGCGTGTGACATCTATGAGCAATTTTACATTGTCGCAAAAACGCTCATCGATGACATGGGGGTCCATTCTCAAATATCGTTACTGCAGCAGTAACGGAGTTGTTCCTCGTTCCTGCGGCAGCACACATCGCTGCGTGTGACGCCGCAGGAACGAGGAAGCTCCCCTTACCTGCCTCCCGGCCACAATGCGGAAGGAAAGAGGTGGGCGGGATGTTACGTCCCGCTCATCTCCGCCCCTCCGCTTCTATTGGGTGGCGGTTCAGTGACGATGCTGTGACGTCGCTGTGACGCTGAACGAACCGCCCCCTTAGAAAGGAGGCGGTTCGCCGGTCACAGCGACGTCGCAGGGCAGGTAAGTAGTGTGACGGGTCTGTGCGATGTTGTGCGACACGGGCAGTGAATTGCCTGTGTCGCACAACCGATGGGGGCGGGTACGCACGCTGGCGATATCGGTACCGATATCGCAGTGTGTAAAGCGGCCTTTACTCATGTACATTTTGGCAAACTTCAGCAGTGTCAGCAGTGGGGTCCTCCTGGGTCTCCTCCATAGCGTTTTATTTCATTCAAATGTGGACAAATAGTTCATCCTGACACTGATGTTCCCTGAGCCTGCAGGAAAGCTTGAATTTCTTTGGAACTTGATTTAGGCGACTTATCCACCATCTGGACTATCTTGTATTACAACCTTTCTTCAATTTTTCTCTGCCTTCCATGTCCAGGGAGATTAACTACAGTGCCATGGGTTGTAAACTTTTTGTTTATGTTATGCTCCATGGACAAAGGAACATCAAGATCTCTGGAGATGGACTTGTACCCTTGAGATTCTTGATATTTTTCAACACCTTTGGTTTTCAAGTCCTCAGGCAGTTCTCTTCTTTCTGTTCTTAATGTAAAGATTGAGTCAACTTCTCCCCTGGCAGCTTTCCCCACACTGGCTCCTGCCAGTTTATTCACCTCCAGCAGAAGTTCGTCCCTGCAGCCACAGCACTCTGCAGTCTGGCTGCAGCCTCTCCCCAGTCTCCGCCAGATTGGTTTCCAAAAGTCTTTCCAGTCTTTTCCCAGACTGAAACCTCCAGCACATTAACACCATGTGCAGCACACTCTCACACTCTGACAGTCTAGAGCACCTCACACAGGCTGCTCTAGACACACTCTGCAAACTCATGTCTGTCTCTCAGACTGGCTCCTGCCAGTTTCTCAACACAGCCTGACATCCCTGAGTTGTGGTTCCATCCTGAGGCTTCTACCTCTCAGAGATTAGCAACCTCTTTCAGTCTCAGAGGCTGCTTCTCCTACAGTGCTGCTCCTCACACTGCTCACAGACTCCACACCGTCTGCCAAGTGCCAAATAACAGACTCCATTAAAAAACCATGTGGCCTGTCAGATACATATCAAACACACCTATGGGCTGGGTATGTAGGTGGGCAGACCAAATGAACTATAATACAAACAAGGGGCACTACAAGTACCACAACGAACCTTCAGGCTTCCACCACTTCTGTGGTACATACCGGCCATTAGCAACGTAGCCAGTCGCAATCTCACGCTGTATATACAACCCATTCCAATGCATGGAATATATATATATATATATATATATATACATACATATATACATATATATACATATATATATACATATATATATATATACACACACACACACACACACACACAGGGAGACCAAAAGTTTGGACACACCTTTTCATTCAAAGAGTTTTCTTTCTTTTCATAACTCTGAAAATTGTAGATTCACATTGAAGACATCAAAACTATGAATTAACACATGTGGAATGAAATAATTAACAAAAAAGTGTGAAACAACTGAAAATATGTCTTATATTCTAGGTTCTTCAAAGTAGCCACCTTTTGCCTTGATTACTGCTTTGCACACTCTTGGCATTCTCTTGATGAGCTTTAAGAGGTAGTCACCGGAAATGGTCTTCCAACAGTCTTGAAGGAGTTCCCAGAGATGCTTAGCACTTGTTGGCCCTTTTGCCTTCACTCTGCGGTCCAGCTCACCCCAAACCATCTCAATTGGTTTCAGGTCTGGTGACTGTGGAGACCAGGTCATCTGGCGTAGCACCCCATAACTCTCCTTCTTAGTCAAAAAACCCTTACACAGCCTGGAGGTGTGTTTGGGGTCAGTGTCCTGTTGAAAAATAAATGATGGTCCAACTAAACGCAAACCGGATGGAATAGCATGCCGCTGCAAGATGCTGTGGTAGCCATGCTGGTTCAGTATGCCTTCAATTTTGAATAAATCCCCAACAGTGTCACCAGCAAAGCCCCCCCGCACCATCACACCTCCTCCTCCATGCTTCAAGGTGGGAACCAGCCATGTAGAGTATATCCGTTCACCTTTTCTGCGTTGCACAAAGACACGGTGCTTGGATCCAAAGATCTCAAATTTGGACTCATCAGACCAAAGCATAGATTTCCACTGGTCTAATGTCCATTCCTTGTGTTCTTTAGCCTAAACAAGTCTCTTCTGCTTGTTGCCTGTCCTTAGCAGTGGTTTCCTAGCAGCTATTTTACCATGAAGGCCTACTGCACAAAGTCTCCTCTTAACAGTTGTTCTAGAGATGTGTCTGCTGCTAGAACTCTGTGTGGCATTGACCTGGTCTCTAATCTGAGCTGCTGTTAACCTGCGATTTCTGAGGCTGGTGACTCGGATAAACTTATCCTCTGCAGCAGAGGTGACTCTTGGTCTTCCTTTCCTGGGGTGGTCCTCATGTGAGCCAGTTTCTTTGTAGCGTTTGATGGTTTTTGCCACTGCACTTGGGGACACTTTCAAAGTTTTCCCAATTTTTCGGACTGACTGACCTTCATTTCTGAAAGTAATGATGACCACTTGTTTTTCTTTACCTAGCTGCTTTTTTCTTTTTTTCTTGCCATTATACAAATTCTAACAGTCTATTCAGTAGGACTATCAGCTCTGCATCCACCAGACTTCTGCACAACACAACTGATGGTCCCAACCCCATTTATAAGGCAAGAAATCCCACTTATTTAACCTGACAGGGCACACCTGTGAAGTGAGAACCATTTCCGGTGACTACCTCTTGAAGCTCATCAAGAGAAGGCCAAGAGTGTGCAAAGCAGTAATCAAAGCAAAAAGGTGGCTACTTTGAAGAAACTGGAATATAAGACATATTTTCAGTTGTTTCACACTTATTTAAGTATTTCATTCCACATGTGTTAATTCATAGTTTTGATGCCTTCAATGTGAATCTACAATTTTCAGAGTCATGAAAATAAAGAAAACTCTTTGAATGAGGTGTGTCCAAACTTTTGGTCTGTACTGTGTATATATATATATATATATATATATATATATATATATATATCTTGGTACAGTCATGGCCAAGCTTCACAGTAACACAAGAAAAGCTAGTAGACGCCACCACCAATTATTTATACAGGCCGATTGGACACCAGGTTCAGGTAGCTTATGGCTTCAGGGATGCAACTTATAGAGCAAGAGGAACAAAGATCTTAAATTTTATATATTTAATATGAAAAGTAGGCAGTGTTTATAAAAATATACAAAAGATGTTACAGAAGGTGCAAAACAATACTGCATAAACAATTACATGAAATGAAAAGGAATAAGTAAAGATAATTACGAAAATGGCTGATTTATGGAAAGAAGAACTCCAAAAAAGCATGGAACAATCCTACACACCAATGTATTATCCTGGCATTCAAGAAAGATCAAAATTTGGTATTTGTTTTAATTAACACAAGTTACACCCATATACCTCACCTCTGGTGACTCATAACAGGGCTTGTCATGGGATGTGGCTCTGGTTTTCAGAAAATTAGGAGATCCCCACCTTTTAAGATCTCTTCACCCTAGGAGGCCCCAGGGGGAAGATTTTACCGCCATATTTCCTATCATGATTTTACCTTTCCATACATAGGAAATATATATGTATTATCAGCCATCTGCCCAATATTAATTTGAAGCTCATAGGCAGGCCTTACAATTATGAAAAAATATGCATGTTCTTCTCTTCAGAATCACAATGCCAAATATTTGTCTCTCATAAGTAAATATCGGATCGATACAAACCCCAACATTCCTCATTTACAAACGGTGCCCAAACGTTTCAGATAATCTTTTGAAATTCACCAGAGATGACTTGAGATGTGACAAATTTCAGACTTTTCAATCCCTGGATATACAGTCACCAGGCCTTGTGTCTGTTTCCCAGCATGTACCCAATGCAATTACCTGTCCACACCATGGGGTTCTAGCTAAACAGGGACCAGATATAGTGTTAGTTTTCTTTCTTCCTCAGTTGTAATTAGTTTCTCACTTCCCCAGTTATGCACTGATGAGCAAAATGGTAACAATGTTTTGAACTTTTTGACTTTCAGTCTCCATATCTCACCATCCACTACAGCTTTGAGCGTGAGACGACCTTCATTTCATAGACAATCATCTTGGCTATCTCATACATAAGTTCAGGAAGTGTTGAAAGCCAAAAATGGATTTACAAAATACTACCAAAATAATAAAAATATAAACAGTAACAATGCAGTGACATGACAAGAATCTGCATAACTAATCATATACTAAACAGTTGCAAGTCAAATTTATGTATGAGATAGCCAAGATCATTGTCTATAAAATAAAGGAAAGTCTCATGCACAAAGCTGCAGTGGATGGTGAGATATGGAGACTGAAAATCAAAAGTTCAAATCATTGTTACCCTTGTGCTCACAAATGAAATTAATCCCATGATTTCCAAGTGTGGCTGAATTTGTCCCCTCTCTAGAGACAAAAGAGATATCTTTATGGATTTTATAATTTCTCCATGAAAAGTAATGTAATATATGTACCCAGTAACTCCCCAGAAGAATAGTGAGTGCAGCTCTGGAGTATAATACAGGATGTAACTCAGGATCAGTACAGGAGAAAAGTCATGTATCTTATGTACACAGTGACTGCATAAGCAGAATAGTGATTCAAGCTCTGGAGTATAATACAGTATGGGATGTAACTCAGGATCAGTACAGGGTAAGTAATGTAATGTATACACAAGGTGACTGCTCCAGCAGAATAGTGAGTGCAGCTCTGAAGTATAATACAGGCTGTAACTCAGGATCAGTACAGGATCAGTAATGTAATGTATGTACACAGTGACTGCTCCAGCAGAATAGTGAGTGCAGCTCTGGAGTATAATACAGAATGTAACTCAGGATCAGTGCAGAATAAGTAATGTATTGTGTGTACACAGGCCACCAGCAGAATAGTGTAACTCAGGATCAGTGCAGGATCAGTAATGTAATATATGTACACAAGGACTCCACCAGCAGAATAGTTTGTGCACCTCTGCAGTATAATACAGGAGGAAACTCAGGATCAGTACAGGATAAGTAATGTATGTACACGGTGACAACACCAGCAGAATAGTGAGCGCAGCTCTAGAGTATAATACAGGATGTAACTCAGGATCAGTACAGGATAAGTAATGTATGTACACAGTGACTGCACCAGCAGAATAGTGAGCGCAGCTTTGGAGTATAATACAGGATGTAACTCAGGATCAGTACAGGATAAGTAATGTAATGCATGTACACAGTGACTGCATAAGCAGAATAGTGATTCAAGCTCTGGAGTATAATACAGTATGGGATGTAACTCAGGATCAGTACAGGGTAAGTAATGTAATGCATGTACACAGTGACTGCACCAGCAGAATAGTGAGCGCAGCTCTGGAGTATAATACAGATGTAAATCAGAATAACTTCATGCCCCTTTATATATGTATAACAGAGCTCTAGAGTGGCTATGTCCTTTGTCATGTTCTCCCGGATGATGTGATACACTGGCTGCGTCTTTGCTTTTTTCAGTGTCTTTTTGGAGGTGCCAGACACACTTTCAGTTTTTGGCACCGTCTTGTGACCACAGATGGCAATTAATCACCACCAGATCTCTGTACCGGTTGATAAATGCCCAGCACATGTCAGGAATCCATTCCTTTCCAGATATATAGCTTTCCCTTCACATAAAGGATGGGGCTTTAATATGCAGAGAAAGTTGATAAAACTACAAAAAGAGGAGAAAGATGGGACAGTTTTATTTCTCCCTCTGAAAGGTGGAAGATGTGGAGCGTGACAGAGCACCAATTAATCTGTGAGAATATGTGCCAGCATCTCCTGACTTGGCTCTTCGTGTTCTGCAGGGACGACCCGGGCCTCGCCGCCTACAGTGCGCACAGATCCTCAAGACACATTAGGATAAAACCCACTTGAAAGGCAGACGTTTTTAGGGGGCTCTTGAAGCAAGGACACAAAATGACTGCGAATTCTCAACTTTTTGCTTCAAAAACATAAATTGCAAAACTTGCAGACAAGCAGTGGCTTATGTGTAGCTTCTAAAATTGCCTTTTACATTCCTTTATTTAAAGCGCCACCATTGCCTCCATATGTGACATCCGCAACGCAAAAGAAAAAACACCATTCCGACTCAGCAATGGAAATCAGCCACAAAAATCCCACCTAATGTCAGTCACCAACACACAGACAGGATGTTATATTTCCCATTATCCAGGTTATCTAATGGTGAAAATCCTGATTAAAGCGCACCAATCACCAGGATGTTGCTATATAACCTAAATCCAGTGCTATACTGGCACTATCAGGCTGATTGTATACTTACCTTTAGTGATCAGCTCGGATGTATAGGTTTTGAAACACAAGCAAGTAAAGTTTGTAAAATGAGCAGCTTTTTGAGTGGTAGCAGCTGCCGATCAGCTGATGGGGTGGGTATTCATAGTGATTCCCGCCCCCGTCCTGCCTGTCCATTCTACCCCTGTTATTTATGCTAATTCTATTATAGAATCGTTTTACTAACTGACTAGAAGGACCTGTGCTGATGTCATACCCATGTGACCAGAAAGGGCGGTGCCTTAGCCAACATAGCTGATACCAGGAAGCAACATTATTTTTCTGTTGGCTGAGGCCCCGCCCCTTCTGGTCACATGGGTATGACATCAGCAAAGGTCCTTCTTGTCACTTACTAAAACGACTCTATAATAGAATTAGCATGAATAACAGATAGGGGGAGGACGGACAGGCAGGGGGCGAGAATCATTATGAATACCCACCGGTGATCGGCAGCTGCTGTCATTGAAAAAGCTGCGCATTTTACAAACTTTACTTGCTTGTGTTTCAAAACCTATACACTCTAGCTGACAACTACAGGTACAGTTAGGTCCAGAAATATTTGGACAGTGACACAATTTTCACGAGTTGGGCTCTGCATGCCACCACATTGGATTTGAAATGAAACCTCTACAACAGAATTCAAGTGCAGATTGTAACGTTTAATTTGAAGGTTTGAACAAAAATATCTGATAGAAATTGTAGGAATTGTATACATTTCTTTACAAACACTCCACATTTTAGGAGGTCAAAAGTAATTGGACAAAAACCAAACCCAAAAAAAAAAAAAAATTATTTTCAATATTTTGTTGTGAATCCTTTGGAGGCAATCACTGCCTTAAGTCTGGAACCCATGGACATCACCAAACGCTGGGTTTCCTCCTTCTTAATGCTTTGCCAGGCCTTTACAGCCGCAGCCTTCAGGTCTTGCTTGTTTGTGGGTCTTTCCGTCTTAAGTCTGGATTTGAGCAAGTGAAATGCATGCTCAATTGGGTTAAGATCTGGTGATTGACTTGGCCATTGCAGAATGTTCCACTTTTTTGGCACTCATGAACTTCTGGGCAGCTTTGGCTGTATGCTTGGGGTCATTGTCCATCTGTACTATGAAGCGCCGTCCGATCAACTTTGCGGCATTTGGCTGAATCTGGGCTGAAGGTATATCCCGGTACACTTCAGAATTCATCCGGCTACTCTTGTCTGCTGTTATGTCATCAATAAACACAAGTGACCCAGTGCCATTGAAAGCCATGCATGCCCATGCCATCACGTTGCCTCCACCATGTTTTACAGAGGATGTGGTGTGCCTTGGATCATGTGCAGTTCCCTTTCTTCTCCAAACTTTTTTCTTCCCATCATTCTGGTACAGGTTGATCTTGGTCTCATCTGTCCATAGAATACTTTTCCAGAACTGAGCTGGCTTCATGAGGTGTTTTTCAGCAAATTTAACTCTGGCCTGTCTATTTTTGGAATTGATGAATGGTTTGCATCTAGATGTGAACCCTTTGTATTTACTTTCATGGAGTCTTCTCTTTACTGTTGACTTAGAGACAGATACACCTACTTCACTGAGAGTGTTCTGGACTTCAGTTGATGTTGTGAACGGGTTCTTCTTCACCAAAGAAAGTATGCGGCGATCATCCACCACTGTTGTCATTCGTGGACGCCCAGCCTTTTTGAGTTCCCAAGTTCACCAGTCAATTCCTTTTTTCTCAGAATGTACCCGACTGTTGATTTTGCTACTCCAAGCATGTCTGCTATCTCTCTGATGGTTTTTTTCTTTTTTTTCAGCCTCAGGATGTTCTGCTTCACCTCAATTGAGAGTTCCTTAGATCGCATGTTGTCTGGTCACAGCAACAGCTTCCAAATGCAAAACCACACACCTGTAATCAACCCCAGACCTTTTAACTACTTCATTGATTACAGGTTAACGAGGGAGACGCCTTCAGAGTTAATTGCAGCCCTTAGAGTCCCTTGTCCAATTACTTTTGGTCCCTTGAAAAAGAGGAGGCTATGCATTAGAGCTATGATTCCTAAACCCTTTCTCCGATTTGGATGTGAAAACTCTCATATTGCAGCTGGGAGTGTGCACTTTCAGCCCATATTATATATATAATTGTATTTCTGAACATGTTTTTGTAAACAGTTAAAATAACAAAACTTGTGTCACTGTCCAAATATTTCTGGACCTAACTGTATATATAGACTCAGCCTGATAGTGCCAGTATAGCACTGGCTTTAGGTTATATAGGAAAATCCTGGTGATTGGTGCGCTTTAACTAATAATAATGCACTGCCCAGTTTTTATGCTGACTTGCTTGAATGGAAGTAAAATATGTCTCCTGTAACTTGACTGTTCATATTCCCATACTACCACACACTGCTAATATAATGCTCACACACCCTGCCTATATAATACTGCTGTAAAATGGCAGTATAAAAATCAGTCCACATGATGGCCACATAATACTGCCATATAGTACCAACATAATACTGTCATATAGTTCAAACATAATAGTGCCATACAGACCACCATAATACTTCCATACATTGCCAACATAATACTTCCATACAGACCAACATGATACTGCCATACAGTGCCAACATAATACTTCCATACAGACCAACATGATACTGCCATACAGTGCCAACATAATACTGCCATACAGACCAACATGATACTGCCATACAGTGCCAACATAATACTGCCATACAGTGCCAATATAATACTGCCATACAATGGCAACACAATACTGCCATACAGTACCAACATAATACTTCCATACAGTGCCAACATAATAATGCCATACAGTGCTAACATAATACTGTCATACAGTAGCAACATACAGTAATACTGCCATACAGTACCAACATACTACCATACAGTACCAATATAATACTGCCATACAGTGCCAACATAATACTGCCATACAGTACCAACATAATACTGCCATATAGTGCCAAAATAATACCCTAATACAGTGCTAGCATAATACTGCAATACAGTTATACAGATCGTAAGTAATACTCACATATGATGCTCATACAATACCTATATGTAGTGCTAGAATAACACCATTATCCCCACATAGTGCTCAGTCAATGCTAGCATAATACAGCCATACAGGAACATATAAAAGCTCCTATGTGGAGTCTACAAAATACTCCCACACATTGCACATATAATCCCATTATGCATACAAGTCCTTAACAATTCTTCAATATGGTATCACCATCACACTTACCTGAAATAATCCTCTTATAATAATCCTATACAGTGCTTGCATAATATTACCATAGGCTGTCAAATAATACCGCCATAGAGTGTTTATTCCTTGGCCAAAAAATGCTTCCATAGGGTGCCTGAATGATACCAGCGTACAAGGGTCAATGAGTATGTGTACAGCATGCTAAAATGCAGCTATAATATAACACTCACAAATAATACTCCCTTTTAGTACACATATAGTTCTATACAGTGTGGAATGATATAATCTGTGCCTTGAGCATGTATTATATTTTCCCTCATCATTCCAGCAGGTCGTGTGTGTAATGTATGGCAGCCATAAGTGCTTGTCACCCTTCATCATGATGGAAATAACTTGTAATATTTGACCCCTGTCTCGTTTTTGTCCTCCTGCCCCTGTGCTGCCATATGGCGCTGAGTCTTCTTCCTATCCCTAATGATCCCGGTGGTCTCCTCTCCGCGGTGATGACAGTCGGGGGCTTTGACTTTGCTCTTGCACATCCTGATATTTTTTTCGTGTCACTTTTTAGCAGTCGATCATTTTGATTCCTTGTGATTCCCCATTGAGTCTTTAATTAGGGGCTCCCTGTCCCTCTGCACCGTGTACAATTAGACAGGGACATCTCCGGGAGGTGACTAAGCCATCACCGCGGCAGGGCAGAGCTGTGCGCCAGCCGCACCAATTATTGGGATAAGTGTGACATTTCCAGCGCTCGTTCAGGGTAACGTGATATATGGCGACAGGATGACAGATCGCAGCCCCTCATTACTGCAGGAGACTGAGCGCCCTGACCGCGAGCACACACCGGGCGCAAGCTGCACCCCGGACAAGAAAGAGCTCACCCCATGGGATGGATACATAGCCCACGAGGAGTGGACGCTTCTCCAGTGAGGTGCCTTCTCTCCCAAGTGATAGGTGTGACACTAATTAAAAAAAGTTACACTTTGGTGACACAGCATCCTACAACCACCAAATCCTTCTATCAGCACCATAACAAAAGGTGACTGAGCCCCCAGGAAAGTGTCCTTGTGACCAGGATGGTCCCCATGGAGCATTACACTCACTTGAACTAATAGCTGCCCATAACACATTGCAATGTTGATGTGTTACATACCAATGTTACTGTTACGCACAGGGTTGGACTGTTGTGTCTGGGGCCCACCAGGGGAATTGCCTCCAGCGGCCCACCCTACAGCGATATGCAGATACCTGTTAGCCGTTATCTGCGTTATAGTGGAGCGCTGACTGTAAAGCACAGCCGGCTCCTGCACATCTCCTGCACACAATAACTGATGTACAATTACAGTAGTTTGCAGTAAGGGGGATCTCTGGGGAAGTGATCACGGATTCACGGGTTAGGTAGGTGATCACTTATTGAATGAATGGATCCTGGGACGAGTCGGACATCAGCTCCACTTTAATGGGGATAAAAGTCGCAGGATCGGTGCAGGTCCCAGCAATTGGTCCCCACAGATGAATAAGTGATCACTTATCCTAAAGTCTGCTTTACACGTTGCAATTTCGCATACGATATCGTATGCGATTTGCAACGCCCCCATCGTATGTGAGGCACGTTCAATTTGTTGAATGTGTCGCACAAACGAGTAACCCCCCGTCACACGTACTTACCAGTCCATATGACCTTGATGTGGGCGGCGAACGTCCACTTCCTGGAGTGGGAGGGACATTCAGCGTCACATAGACGTCACGCGGAAGCCGGCCAATAAAAGCGGAGGGGCGGAGCTGAGCGGCACGTAAGCATCCCGCCCACCTCCTTCCTTCCGCATTGTGGGCCGGGAGCCGCAGGACGCAGGTAAGATCTGTTCATCGTTCCCGGGGTGTCACATACTGCGATGTGCGCTACCCCGGGTACGATGAACAATCTGACGTGCAATTCTAGAGACAGGTACGATGTGTATGCGATGAACATTTTACCGTTCAATTGCAATCGCACGTACCTGTTACACACTGCAATGTACCTTACAATGCCGGATGTGCGTCACTTACGACGTGACCCCGCCGACACATTGTAAAATACACTGCAGCGTGTAAAGCGGGCTTTAGGCCACGTTCACACATTCAGTATTTGGTCAGAATGTTACATCAGTATTTCTAAGCCAAAACTAGGAGTGGGTTAATAATGCAGAGGTGTTTCTATTATACTTTTCCTCTGATTTTACCACTGTTGATTTAGGCTTCAAATACTGATGTAACACCTTACCGAATATTCAACATGGGCACATGGCCTTAGAATAGGCGATTACTTAGCATATTTGCTACAGTGTAATAGTCACAGGACATTGAGCGGTTAAACGTTCACATATTTAATCGCTACTAGAAATAATCTCTTTATTGATAAAGAGAAAAAGTGACCTCCAGACACAAGCCACTATACCAAGACCAATTATACCACATACAAGGGAGAAATACTGACACACCGTGAACAATAACATATTACCACCACATAGTACCTGAATACAACCACATACAACGGATAAATACTGCAACACTATGACCAGACCACATAGATGATACCCCATACAACAGAGAAATAACCCCATACTGTGACCAGACCACATATTACCACCACACAGTGTCCGAATAAAACTACAATAATTATTATGAATAAAAACCACAATAGTAATAATAATACAGTGATCACTACATGTATTCCATCTGTTACCCAGAAATTTTTGATTATAATTGTTGTACTGTGTATCTCCACAGCTTGTTCTATGGGACAAATGGACACGGCACGTGAAATCACGTGGCAAAACAAATTGGAGCAGGTGACCCAGAAATTATTGTGACGCAAAATTCTAGAGAGACAGACACTTTGGTTGAGAGGCTGAAATTCTCGTTGAACCAAAAGACACGGGTGTGGTGGAACAAGGCGTTCATGGAGAGATACCTGACCAAGGGTCTTATACCCAGGGGACTACGGATTCAGGTGTTCCCGTCATTCAACGTGGAGAATGAGGGGATTAGAAAGGAATGGGAGGAGCTTGCGGCTAATTGTTCTAGGGGTTTCATGAACCTTCTGGTAAGAATGAATGAAGAAACACTCGCCCAACTTGATGGTGGGATTGAGAAATTGAAGAAAGATCTGTCCTCCAAATTATCGGATGATTCTCTAACCAAATGAAATGATGAATTGGAGAAATCCTTTTCTAAATGGGAGAAAGAGATTATTGATGTGAAGACCAAAAAATATAAGAGAGATTCAGGAGACTTCAGGAGTAATACCGTTTATAGGTGGAAGCACCCCCAGAAAAATAATAAGAAAAAGAAGGGGGCGGTAAATCTGGATTATTCAAAATCCCTGTCGGCCTCCTCTTTATCCTCTTTGGATGAGGATCTCTCATCCAAAAGGGGTTTTGTGACCCCCTTGACTGGCAGATGGGGTATTAATAAAATCAAACAAGTGGGTCCTACCTCCTCTAAGAGGAAGATTACTCCTCCTGAACCAGTGGAGAAAAAAAGTAAAAATAAGAATAACAATCTTGAGGTGATTAACCTTTCTGATATTTCACTATCTAAAACTCAGTTGGAGGTTTTGGAATTGGGACTGTCTTTTGTGCCTAATACAAAGTTTGATTACTTTACAGCACTAAAAGACTTGAATTTGTTCTCACGGAAATTGGTCCTTCAGAAGTTGCATGCCCAGAAGGAGACACGGGGTAATTGTGTGGAGACATCTACAATGGAAACTGTGGGAACATCGGAGGATTTGGATGACGATCTTCCCTCAACGTCTGGAGGTAAAATACCCTATTCCATCTGTCCACGATCGACCACGTTCCCCCCTTTTTCACTTTGTCCGGCGGTGGATATATTCCACAAATTAGTTTCTGATGACTTTATGGCACTGGAGGGTAAGAGATTGGGCAGGGACAATCTGACCCTAGATCAGAGGAATGCTCTGAGGGAATTGAGGTCCCTGCCTGATGTCATTATTAAACCTGCGGACAAGGGGGGGAACGTGGTCGTGTGGCCTATTAGAATGTATGAGCGGGAAGCCTTCAGGAATTTGAGGGATAGGTCATCCTACTCCAGCCTGGCGTCTAACCCAACTGGTAGATTCACGGCCATTCTTTTTGAGATAGTGGACCGGGCCTTCCAGCAGGGTTTGATACCCAAAAAGGTTATGGAAGGGTTATTAACTAAAGACCCCAAAATTCCGACATTCTATTTACTCCCCAAAGTCCACAAAGATCCCCTGGTCCCCCCGGGGCGTCCGATAGTCTCCGGTATTGGGGGGCTGTCTGAGCCAGTGTGCAGGTTTATTGAGTTTTACCTGCATCCGCTGGTTCAGACTTTGCCCTCCTATGTCGGGGACTCTACTGACGTCCTGAGGCAGATCGATGGGATCTTTGTGGACTCTGATGTCATTTTGGCTACGGTTGACGTTGAGTCTTTATACTCATCGATCAAACATGAATTTGGACTTCAGGCGCGAGGTTTTTTCTGGAAATGAGCGGTCTGGATGCACAGATGATTAAATTAGTTTTGGAATTACTTTCTTTTATTTTAACGCATAATTATTTTCTTTTTAAGGATCGTTTCTTTTTGCAGGAGTGCGGCACTGCGATGGGCGCGGCATGCGCGCCTTCGTACCCAAACTTCTTCCTAGGTTACTGGGAGAGGGAGGTTTTCGGCGAGGGCGTGCCCGCCGCGTCCCAAGCACAGTGCTGGTTCCGTTTTATTGATGACATTTTGATTTTTTGGAAGGGCACTGATTTGGAGTTTTTTCAATTTATTTCTGATTTAAATTCTAATAGTTATAATATTAAATTAACATCCAAATGTCACGCTACTGTTATTGATTTTTTGGATATCCGTATATCTGTGCATCCTGACCGCTCAATCCAGACCACCACATATCGTAAGGAGACCGCAGTAAACAGTCTCCTTCATGCTTCATCTGCGCACACTCCTTCCACAGTTTCCGCGATACCAATTGGCCAATATTTAAGAGCCAAACGGGTCTGTTCCACTAATGACCTGTTTGAAGAACAGGCTAAAGATCTCCAGGAGAGATTTCTATCCAGGGGTTATAGTGAGAGAAGTGTGCGCAGAGGATACCGACGGGCCCGTAGTACATCACAGAATGAATTTTTTGCTTCTAAAATGAAGGTGGAGACAACTCCCGTTGCGCGGTTTATATCCACTTATAATGATAGATGGCAGGACATGCGAACTATTCTAAGACGCCACTGGGACATACTTAAAACCGAACCCTCTATTGGGGCAATCCTACCATCAAATCCACCTATGACGGCAAGGAGGGCTTCCAATCTACGTGATTCCTTGGTTAATAGCCACTATGTGGCTAAGGTGCCTCGCATTTTTGGTGTTGGTGAGCCACGACGCGTTTTTTTCCCCTGTGGTAATTGTATTGCCTGCCGTAATATGACAAGGGCAACTACTTTTTCTTCTGCCGACGGCAGTCGGGAATTTGAGATACGTCACCACATTACTTGTCGAACAAGAAATGTAATTTATTATGCTACCTGTGGTTGCAACCTTGTCTATATAGGACTTACCACATGTGAATTGCGTCTACGAACACGTGAACATGTTAGGGGTATTTCTGCGGCATCTGATCTGGATCTTGATGATCCATGTTTTACTACGCTCCCTCGTCATCACAAGCTGGTGCACGGATGTGACCCAACCCTTTTTAGGGTGAGGGGCATCGATGTGGTACACCTTGGGATGAGGGGTGGTGATTATGGTAAAATACTGGCACAAAAGGAATGTGCTTGGATTGTCCGTCTTGGTACCATGACACCCAAAGGTCACAACAAGAAACTCAGCTTCTCTCCATTTTTATAATGTGTGTATTCTGTCTCTCTGGGGGCAACCTGTATGTGTTTTTCATACATGGTTGTTTTTAATTGATTTTAATTATTTCCCTTTTTTCTTTATCTTATTTTTCTGTAGTGTACATACTTCTTTCTATGGCCTATTGTGGACTGCTATGATACAGGAATTTGTCCTCCATGAATATGATGCATATACGCGGATTTACATACTTTGTCCGAACTAATTTTCTCCAACATGGACAAAATGATCTATATCTAATGTTAATATTTCACTCTGATGATGATTGCATCTTATGTACACTTATCTATGTAAAATTGCTATGATGTAGTTCTGGAGTGTACCTTCCAAATTCCTGCCTTGATATATTCTACTCCCCTTACACTCCCGTTTAGTATGGTGGTGCTGTCGCTGATCCTATATATAGCTTTATACAATTGCGGTAATCTGATGACCCTTTTGTGATCCACATTATACTGGCATTTGCAGCTTTTCTATTGTTGCTGCTTTGCAATGTGGAATGGAATGGACCTGTGACCACACCATCAGGCTCTCATGTTTAGTGTGGTATGGTGAGTCTGGGGACGCCCTCTCACCTGCCCACAATTGAGATGGCCGCGGCGCATGTCTCTTGCCGTTCCCTGTTTCTACCCACGCTGAGGAGCTCTGATGTGGTGGGAGGGGACGCTGTTGTGGCGTCACTTCCGCCGATGAGACCCGGAAGCGGTGGGCGGACGGGGAGCGCAGATGCGACACATGCGGCGCAGGTGGCGGCGATCTCTGGTAATAAACGGGGGTATAAAGAGGCGCTCTTGGCCACACACTATGCACACATCGCCCCCCGAAGAAGCAACGCAGCGAAACGCGTTGGGGCTTCTCCCACTGTTGATTGGACCTCTGCGCCGATACTGACCTAGCACTTTGCACTTTACTATAATGGGTAAGCAGCTCTGTCTTATTTGTGTACATCCTATGAGGAAACTGTTCCTCTTACTTTAATGTTAGGGTGCTGCTTACCCATTTTGTTTATATTGCTATCTGGGCAGGTTTCCTCCCCTTTGGGAATGTTTTTCTGGGACTATTTTTCTTGCTATTATGTCCTTTTTCTATTATATGTAATTTTACCATTTGTCTGAATTTATGTGCAATAAATGTGTTCATTTTGATATCACAAGGCAATGGTCTTGATATTTATTGATATTATGGTTGGCCTCTTAATACTCCTTTTTCTCTTTTCATTTAGAAGATTTGTATATAGTGCACAGGTAATACAGTGATCACCAGTGACATTAATTAGTGACATTATACACAGGAGCTCTGTATATAGTGTACAGTGTGTACATGCAATACACAAACTCTACACTATGTCAAACTTTTGTTCCCCCCATGGAATACAGTATTCTCAAAATTAATTTATATTACAGCAGTAATAATGTCCTCTAATTTGCCCCTACAGTAATTATGTCCATTTCCACCATCAACCAATAATGTATGATCCTCACTTTGGCCCCATATAGTAATAATATCTCCCATCCTGGCCCCCTTTATTTAATAAAGTCTCTCATCCTGGGCCCCTATGTTCCCCCAAATGATTGTTCATTCCTAAGGTGGGGAGACAGAAGCTGGAAGTGATTGGACGTGGGGATCCTGTGATGTCACAATGTAACGTAAGCCACAAATCGCAATTACGGACAGCGCTGGAATGATGCCAGCCCCAGAGGTTAACACAGGGTCTTTTTTTTTTAGCTAGGGGAAACAAGGGGAATCAGAAGGGTTGTTAATTGCTTCCTACACAAAATAATCCCCCTCACACTGCTCCTCTCCAAAATAGCTCCACAAAGTGCCCCTTTCCATAATGTCCTCCCAAAACTTGCCCTTTCTATAATATTTCCCCCATACTACATCTCTGCATAAAGTCCCCCCTGCTCCTCATTATACTATATTATCCTTTCACAGTCTCCTTCCTAATTGCCTTATTATGTCCCTTATTGCCCCATAATGTCCACCAATGCCCTACAATGTTCTTATTTGTTTCATAATGTCCCACATTACCCCATAATGTCCCAAATTGCCCCATAATGTCCCACATTGCCCTATCATGTCCCCATTGCCTAAAAACGTACCATTGTCCCATAATGTCCCCCATTGCCCCATAATGTCCCACATTGCCCCATCATGTCCCAAATTGCCCCATCATGTCCCAAATTGCCCCATCATGTCCCAAATTGTTCAATGATGTCCTCCCATTGCCCAATAATGTCCCCCGTTACCCAATAATGTCCAAATCAATTTTCTCCATAACATCCTCCACTGCCCGATAATGTCCTTTTGTAAAGTAACACCGCTCCTTCCACACAACGGCCCACGCATCTAAAATGATTCTCCATGTCATGTTCGGCTCCTCAGGAGCGCTTACCCAGTATCTGAGCGTCCTCTTCTTCCGAGCGGCCCCGGTGATGACGGCATTGTGGTGCGGGGCTGACGAGCTCCTCCGCCTCAGTCCTGGAGCCGCACTGTTTAAATGTATGGATAAGTTCACACTGTGTTTCGTTAACAGTTCAAATACGAAAAGATTTTCCTGTGAAACCGCTTCCGGAATTGCTTCTTCTATGTGACAATTCTTGGCATTTTTTGGTCCTTGCACTTTTTTTGTTTGCGTCCTCTTTACATTTAACTTAGCGTTTTGCTGACGGTTCCTCTAAATCGTTGTCTATTAACATTTTTTCAACAATTTTTTAAGTGTTTCTTGTGGCCATTTTTTTTCTTGTTTTCTTTTCAATCCGTTAAGTAAGGAATAATACTCTAAAATTAAGTAAAAACACTCAGGTGACTTTGGGATTTTTTTTTGCGTTCTTAGTAACTTCTATTGTAAAGTATACAGCGGCTTCACAGGAGAAAATGCCAGAAGAATGATCCGGTCACTTCTGTTAAACGCTTGTCATGTATGGAAACCTGAGGATAAAAAAGATTCAAAAGCCTGAATGTAGGAACCGCAAAGTCGTTTTTAAATACAAATAAAGAAGTGGATTTCAAGCATTTTTTTAGCAATTTTTCTGGCCTCTATTGGAGCAGAGCGGCTGGAGGATTCTAAAAGACTTTCCGAATGGACAACTGCAAACAAATTTGCATGAATTCCAATATTGGGAAACTTGTAATTGTTCATAAAATGTAAATGGGGGAAAAGAAGAGAGAGAGAGAGAACCTTGCTGATCATAAGAGCTTACACTCTACAGTATAGAGAGGACCCCACTGACCATAAGAGCTTACACTCTACAGGACAGAGAGGACCCCGCCAGGGCCGGCTATAGGTTTTTGTGAGCCCCGGGCGGTAGAGTCCCAGTGGGCCCCATAAACACGCAGACACACACACATACGTACACTTACATATACATATTTAAAGACAAACTCACAAAAATACATAAACAGACAAATCTATACAGTCATATACACTGACATACATAGATACACATCATACATGCATACAAACATACACACAGCTCTGCTGCATTCATACAGAGACACACACTGCTCTGCTGCATGCATATATATAGACAGACACACACATACTGCTCTACTGCATGCATACATACACACAGACAGACACACACATACTGCTCTACTGCATGCATACATACACACAGACAGACACACACATACTGCTCTACTGCATGCATACATACACACAGACAGACACACACATACTGCTCTACTGCATGCATACATACATACAGACACACATATACTGTTCTGCATACATACATACAGATAGACAGACACACACCTTGCTTTGCGGGGCCCACACACGCGGCTCTGCGGGGCCCACACACGCGGCTCTGCGGGACCCACACACACAGCTCTGCGGGGCACACACACCTTTCTCTGTGGGGCCCACACACGCGGCTCTGCGGGGCCCACACACACGGCTCTGCGGGGCCCACACACACAGCTCCGGGGGCCAGCACATACGGCTTCGGGGACGGGGAGGCAGGGCATACATCGCGTGGGGGAGAAGCCCAGACAGTTCATCGGGGCCCATAAATCGGGGGGCAAGGAGGGCACATACAGATCGAGTGGGGGGGGGAAGTGTCCCACATACCGCTCAGGTCACAGTGGAGATGGGGCCCACACAGCGCCGGGAGCAGCGCTGTGCTGGGGGGGGGTCGCTGGCTGGCACAGAGCCTCCTTCATCTGTGGGACTGAGCAGGACGCTGGGTGGTGCTCCGCCCACAAATGAAGCTCAATCCAGGTGGACGCAGCGAACGCTATGGTCTGCGCGCCTTAAAGGGACGGCAGCCACAGTTTCCTACCGAGGACTGCGGTCCCCGTAACTCGGCCTGGGAGCAGCAGAACTGACGAGGCCGAGTGGGCCCCCCTAGCTCTCCAGGGCCCCGGCATTTGCCCGGGTATGTCGGGTGCTGACGCAAGCCCTGGACCCCGCTGACCATAAGAGCTTACACACTACAGTATAGAGAGGACATTGCTGACCATAAGAGCTTACAATCTACAGTATTGAGAGGACACTGCTGACCATAAGAGCTTACACTCTACAGTATAGAGAGGACATTGCTGACCATAAGGGCTTACACTCTACAGTATAGAGAAGACACTGCTGACAATAAGAGCTTACACTCTACAGAAGAAGGAGAGTTACCCAGTGACTCTGTACATAGAAAATGACTCTGCTGTAAAAACTGTGCTCCACTGAGAACTTCTGATTGCCCAGGTTCTGATCACCACTGTACAAGGTGTGATAATCCATAGACGTCATGGAGTGTTGGAGGAAATAGGAGAATCTGGAGGAAACCCATGCAAACATGGGAGAACATACAGACTCCTTGCAGATGTTGTCTTTGGAGGGATTTGAACCCAGGACTGAAAAGCAGCCGTGCTAACCACTGAGCCACTGTGCTGCCCATAACACAAAGTCAGGGATTATAGTCAGGTGTGTGAGTAAATAGACAAAAACTGGGTGAGGAAAAGTTAAACTCAACTGCAAAGTTGAGGCTGATGAAGACAATTTCATGCCAAGACAGAGCACAGCAAAACGTGGCAACAATTTCACAGCAGACGGGGCTTCAAGATTTGTCCTTCAAGTAATTGTAAAGATGCACCAAGAAATGGGCGACGTTGAGCGCTGAACATGCAGAGAAGGAAACGGCAGCAGATGAAAAACTGAACATGAATCAGAAAATCTCCCTCAGCCCCATCAGCTCAGAACTTATTGCAACCAATGGACCCCAGTGATGATATTGGGGTCAGGCTGACACCTCGGCCGCAGTCAGGGTCATTAAGTTACATGTCAGTAATGTAGAAATAGCCATCAGCCGTGTGAGAAAAAGGAAATTGTGTAAAATATCCTGTTCAGGAAGAGGTAATTGAAAATAATAAAATTTATAATTAACTCCTTCATGCACCAATTCTCTAATAATATGTAGAATATAATGTTTTGACGATATCGATAGTGACATTTTAATTGCTGAGTATGAAAACATAAAGCTGCTCCCCCAGATTATCTCCCCAGCTTCATATATTAAGCAGAGTTATAACATGTATATATGAAATGCACTGTGAAGAAATAACAGCGTCCTGTCCCTTTAAATTCTGTGTTACATGACACTGGTCAGCAGCCAATAAGATTGCTGGATTTGAATCTGAAGAAATAAACACAAACAAACTGTCGCTCTCCTCAGTGTTTTACAGACAGTGACGAGTGGAGTTGTATATCGGTGAGTAGCCGCCATCACATCCCCTGATGACCGGACACTAATTTATCTCATCTCCTCGATGCTTCTTTCCTGTTATCTGGAATCCACTGATGATTTTATTATTTCACCTAAACTCAAAACAGGCGAGAACACCGGGCAGAGCCAAGAATTCTGCCACAACCGCTGCTGTCACCGGCCACTAGGGGGCGCTATCAGTGCAATCTGTATTTACTGGTGCACTGTGCTCCCCCTAGTGGCTGCAGGAAAGCAGAAGTTTATGTTTAGGTTACACAGGACACTGCGGCCGGTATTATTTATTGGGGCATTATTTACTACTAATGTCAGTGGGGTTAATGTCCTGCCACTGTTATTGGGGGTCAGGCTCTATGTGCTGGTAATGAAGTCACTTTCGCTGTCATTTTTGGGGGGTTACTTGTTTTTATTTGCATGAAGAACATAGAAATCCATGTTTGCCATATATCTTTATTTACAGGCCCCAGCACAATCCTATGTACAATGTTTTCCATGTGGTATTACCTATACTGGAGACTCTACAAACACCCAAAACAGTCTGGATTTGCTTATGTTGCCTCCATTTATGGGTGTAATAGGGTCTGATACCGGGGGGGACGCTCACTATGAATATGTGTGGGATCTGCGGTATTTGATCTCTATTAGATCTGTGACTAAATCTTTTTTGGATTCACAGATTTTCAAATGGAGTTGTCAATGTACGACATTTACAAGATGGCAGCGAGCAGCCGCTCTATGGAGGTCCGCAGCTTTATTATACACGGACCCTCGTCCTATTGTCCATCCCTGATGAGTGATAAGTGGACACTCACCAGATTCTGTTTTATTTAGGACGTCTACCGCCGCCGGCACTGCATCTTCGGATCTGGATACGTATCATGTGAGATTATTATTTTATATAATAACAATTTCCAGTTAATCTGAGAATAAAGTGTCATTCCAATAATCCAGCATTTAATAATCCAGAATATGTATTAGTCCAGCACAGAATTACAGGACATTGTCAGTTAGAAAATAGTTTTCCATAATAATTTGTGTGATTTTCTTTGCACAGAATCAGTCAGAATCCAGCAGGTCACGATGATTTCGGTTAAAGGAATTTTCCTGTCATTTTAAGGATTTCTGG
The DNA here is from genome assembly GCF_048569485.1 of Anomaloglossus baeobatrachus. NCBI lineage: Eukaryota > Metazoa > Chordata > Amphibia > Anura > Aromobatidae > Anomaloglossus > Anomaloglossus baeobatrachus. The sequence goes on from NC_134355.1 coordinate 575,799,830, forward strand.
ACATTGTATGATTGATCCCATTATCTGCTTGTGTTTTCTCTCCAGATTGTCCCAGGACAAGGGAGGAGGCGGAAAACCAACTGCTCATCTACAGCACCAGATTCCTGCCATCACCGATCTTCAACATGGAGGTGACTGATCACACCGCATATTATGTCCTCGTGTTCTGTCCATAGATGTAAAGGAACGTCTCAGCAGACAATTAACTTGCTCTTTTTTTCTCAGCGCCTGATGCCGACCAACCGCGAAGCACAGAAAAAATATCTTCCGTTTCCGTTATACGAAAAAAGACCTGAGCCGCCATCAGTGACGCCAGAGCCGCCATCAGTGATGGCAAAGCCGCCATCAGTGAAGCCAGAGCCGCCATCAGTGATGCCAAAGCCGCCATCAGTGACGCCAAAGCCGCCATCAGTGACGCCAAGGCAGCTGAATGAAGAGGAGATAGCGGAGCCAATGGAGGTCACAGACCAGGAAGAAAGTCAGAAAGAAGACACCAAGAAGACACCACAGCAGCGGAATGAAGTGCTAATATCCGATCCAATGAAATATCGGGAGGTAAAAGACTTTGAAGATGAGAAAGAAGACACTAAGAAGAAAGAAAAGAAAGGTTCAGGAGCTAAAAGAAGAATGGTGCAAAATACCACAACAAGCACTCTGAACCAGCCAGCAAAGAGACAGCGAGATCAGGACCAGCCGGCAAAGAGACAGCGAGATCAGGACAAGCCGGCAAAGAGACAACAAGATCAGGACCAGTCAGCAAAGGGACAACGAGATCAGGACCAGCCGGAACAGAGTCAACGCGATCAGAACCAGCCAGCAAAGAGAAAACGCGATCAGGACCAGCCGGCACAGAGTCAACGACTTCAGATCCACCTGGCAAAGAGACAAAGACTTCAGAAAAAGCCAGCCAAGAGACAACAAGTTAAGAAGCAGCCGATACAGAGACAGATGATCCGCCGGCAGTCTTCCATATTCAAAAAAATCACCACCAACCTCAGTAAAATGAAAGACACCATATGGACCAACCTCTTCAAAGTGATGAGACGCTGATGGACTGTGGCCCCAACATACAGCAGCATAAAATCTGGTAAGTATAATAATAATAATTAATAATAACCATAAAATAGTAATTATTAGGTTTAGAAATAGGTTGAAAATGTACTAAAAGCATTAAAAAGACATATAATAGGAGCAGTAATATAGTATATAGTATCTAATATTATAATCATTAATTGTATAATAATAATAATTAGAGCCATAAAAATATTTTCAGCAGGTTTGATCCACGGTTTTCGGACTGATCGCCTTTTCCCGGGGTCGAGAAGGAATTTTTCCCCCTGAGACACAAATTGGCTGAAGGTGTCCGGGGGTTTTTGCCTTCTTTTGGATCAACAGCTTTAGGAATAGGGATCGAAGTTATAATTTTAGTAAAATATCAATACAAATGTTAGTAATAATAAAATAGCAATAATCCAAACATATCTAAAAAAAAATATTAAAAAGTAGGATACTAATAATAATAATGATAATAATAATAATAATAATAAATTAGTAATAAGATCAGTAAAATAGCAACAAAGTAAACATAGCATAACTAATAATAATAATAATATTACAGTATTTATTATAATGACTAGAATAATTAGTAAATAGTTAATAGGTATTACATTATTATTCAGAATAATATAATAATAACTTAATACATTATTAGGTACAGTCAGGTTTGATCCAGGGTCCTCGGACTGATCGCCTTTTCCCGGGGTCGAGAAGGAATTTTTCCCCTGAGACACAAATTGGCTGAATGTGTTCAGGGGTTTTTGCCTTCTTCTGAATCAACAGCTTTAGGAATAGGGATCTAATTAATAGTAAATAAAGAAATAATAGAAATATTAGTACTAATATTCATAATATTAGAAAGAATAAAAATAGTATTTAAAAAAAATAGTAATATAAATGATATTACATTATTAATAATAATAAATAATAATAATAATAACAACATAACACACATAGTATTTAAAAAAATAATAGTAATACTAATATAGAAATACAAATTGTAATATTTCATTATTATTATTAGGAATAATATAATAAAAACATAATACATTACTAGGTAGTGTCAGGTTTGATCCAGGGTCCTCAGACTGATCGCCTTTTCCCGGGGTCGAGAAGGAATTTTTCCCCTTGACACAAATTGGCTGAATGTGTCCGGGGTTTTTTTCGCCTTCTTCTGGATCAACAGTTTTAATTCTAGTGATCTTATAGTACTAAAGTAATGATAGAAATAATAAGTATAATAATATTGTAATAGTAATGAATAGGTTACTAGGATAATAATAAGACTATTATAAATACAGTAAATAGGTTAGTGTAGGGCCCCATCTGATGAGGTCGCCTTGTCGTTGGCAGATGGGCTTGCACAATTTGGTTAAACTGTGCACTAAGAACCTCACATTTATAAGTATAGTAAATATGCCAGTAATAAAAGGTAGAATATTATAAATATAACTTTGTGTCATCTCCTTTATTTTCCTGCAATAAAGAAAAACAGAAAATCAAACACATTTGGAAACATTTGGAAATATTTGTCTTTCAATGTAGCAATGAGATGCATGATCTAGATGTCGCCCGCACATGCCGCTGTGTAGCCTTAATCTAAAGTGTATCACTGGTGGCCGATCAGCCAGTAATTGTGAGCTATGGGAATGATGAGTCCAGTTGTTCTCATCTGCATACAGTCTTATAGGCAGTGGGACGCACAGTGCACTTACAATGGCTGATGATGTCTGTTAAACGACCGCTGATCGTCCACATCCAGGTGATCATCCATCATTTAATGGTCTTTCTTAGACCGGCCGATCATCTCACTTCCAGGCGCACAGAATACAGTTGGTACAATTCGATTTGTACGACCCAGTATATCGGCCATGTCAGTAATCTGTGGCCGCTGGCTGCCCTGAGAACCATCTCCTTCCTCCACGGATCTCAGGGCTCTCAGATTACTGATGATTCTCCGATTAATGACGACCTCAATAGACCGGATCCTGTGAATCGATTCTCAATAACTCTAGCACAGGACAATCATCAGCACAATCATCTGTCGTCCGATGGACATTGTTTTGCTCCTTATTCTGGTGACTGGCTGCCGATTTATTCAGCCGATAATCTAGAAATCATCTTTCGTTTAATTTGTAACATTGCCTGATAAAAAAGCCTCTGTGCACCAAAAGCAAATATTTTTTGGATTGGCCAGTAGAGAAAACTTTTGTCTGTTTTGGCATAAAAGTATTTACAGTAAGATAAGAAGCACAAACTTTACAGACAAATCAAAGCCCAATGGATCTGACGCGCTCACGGGGCCAGGGGTTGTACTTGTCACCGGGCCGGTGATGGTTGGGGATGTCACAGTGGCCTTGCCCGGCTTCGTGACCCCGAGGTGTCAATGAAAGATGGGGATGTTGGGAGTAGTTGTCTTCGTGACGCCACCTGTGGTACGTGGCTATGAGGGAGGAATCCGCCACTGCGGAGTGTCTCTCACTGCTGGGGCTGATGGTGTGACGCAGCAAAGTTGGTATCACTCTCCACAGGTAGAGTGGGCCCCAGAGAGGATGATGGAGGTGGTAGTCTACGCCGAAGCACGGGGCACCGGCAATGAAGTAGACAACACAGGGACTGCGCTTCAAGTTCTTTATTCACTGATTGTTCTTTGCCTGCGAGGTGCCGGTTTCCACAAAGATGGGCTCCAGACGATCCCGAACTATTCAGACACTGGGATCGGTACAGTGACTGGTGGCCCTTCCTCTGTGTGCTCTTTTCTGACAGGTCCCCATGGCCTGAACCTACTTGGGGTCCCTTTTGTGTTTAGTCAAAGTCCTGGCCCGTTCGCAGGTGGTGCAAACCTTTTGGGGGAGCTAGATTCAAGTCTCCACTCCTGGTTCTCTCTGCTGCTGTGCCACGGACACAGTAGGTGGGTGCAGGAAACATGAAATCTCCTCTACCGGCAGAATTATCATGGGAGACTGAAGCTTCCCCTAACCTAAGGATCTGTACCGTGAACTGCACTGGTCCCGGGGGAAATGACACTGTATCTCCGCGGCGACCGTTTCTCCTGTGTCCCCCCAGTGTCAGTGGTATGGCTGCTCCCCTGTCTGTAACTGAACCATCCCGTCTGCTGGCTGCAGACGTCTCCCTCCTACTAACTGTCTGGGTTGCCTCTCCTCACTCCCCAAAAAAAAATAGTATAAAGAGTTGCACACCAGTCACAATGTAAGGGGAATAATGAAAAGCAGAACTGCTACGGGAATGCTAGACTGAAAAATACAATGAACTATCTGAAAAAAGTGAAAAACATGAAAATGAAATATGCATACCTGCTATGAATAATAAGAATATAAGAGATGTTTAGCCATTGTATTGATCAATGCAAAGGAGCCCCAAAACCAAACGCCAAGGTAATCTCTATTTTTGGGTCCCTAACCTATGTGTAACCTCACATGCAGTTAAAAACTTGCTCTGTATGGTAAGCAAAGGACCAAGTTATATATGTGAAATAAGACACATGACTATGGGTGGGGCAGGGTTCTCAGACAGAAAATTCATACTAATTAAAAAATGGACGTCTGGAACACCTATGGTGTTCTTTTGGTGCAAGACTCAAAAATATACAACTAAACAATAGGATAAAGAGTTGCACACCAGTCACAATGTATAGTCCTCACTCCCCGGACATCACCCCTCCCCCCTCCTGGGTCCCTGGACTAGTGGGTGGGAAGGCCCTTACCATTAGGTGGCCAACCATAAGACCCGACCCTAGCCTGGTCCCCAGTCAGGAAAGGGGCAATGTTGTGTGTGTTTTGATTGTGGTGATGTGTGGAACCGGCACTGATGTCCTAGGAACCCAGAATGGGCAGAGCGCCGTGAGTGAGAGGAGAGCTGCTTTTCTACAGATCAGAGCAATGCTGCTCTGATCTACAGAAATGAATGAGCGATCAGACTGCTGATCCTTATAGTCCTCTAAGTGGAGTAGTAAAATAAAAAAAAGTTAAAAAAGAAAAAAAAACTAAAAAAAAAGTTCAAATCACTCCCTGTTCACCCCATTGAGAATTAAAAGGTTAAAATAAATAAATAAATAAATATACACATATTTAGTATCATCGCGTTCAGAAATGCCCGATCTATCAAAATATAAACTCAATTAATCTTATTGGTAAATGGCGTAGCATCAAAAAAATTCCAAACGCCAAGATTATGTTTCTTGGTTGCTGCAAATTTTGCACAAAATGCAATAACAGGTGATCAAAATGTAGCATCTGGGCAAAAATGGTACCGTTAAAAATGTCAGCTCGAGATGCCAAAAATAAGCCATCACTGAGTCATAGATCCCAAAAAATGAGAATGCTACAGTTTTCGGAAATTGGCACAAAAATTGCACCACTTTTTTTTGGACAAATATCTGAATTTGTTTAACCCCTTAGATAACAGTAAACCTATTTATGTTTGGTGTCTACGAACTTGTACTAACCTGAGGCATCACACCAACACATCAGGTTTACCATATAGTGAACAAGGTGAATAAAATATCCCCAAAACAATTGCACTTTTGCAGTTTTTCCGCACTTGGATTTTTGTTGCCATTTTCCAGTACAATATTTGGTAAAAGTACGGTTTCATTTAATATTACAACTCGTTCCACAAAAAATAAGCCCTCATATGTAGTGAAGGGCGAACCCCCCGATGTTCGTGTTCGGGAGCCTTGCCCAAATGTTTTGTAAGGTTCGAGTTCGGGTTCTGAGATAACGCGAACTTGCGTCCAAACAACAAACTTGGACTTTACAGTTATGGGATGGTGCAGGGGGGGGCTGTAAAATAAAGAATATCGTTAATAATAAACATTGGTATTATACTTACAGATCCCACGACGCGTCCTGCGGACTCTGTCTCCCGCCGCTTCTGCTTCCGATCATCGCTATGCCCTCCCGGTAACCATCACTGATGATAGGATCTTCCGTGATGTCATACCCATGTGACCAGTCAAGTGTGAATGTTGTATTACCTCGTTGGTTACAGACCGGTCACATGACGTCATGCTAGGTCCTGTCAGTGCATCTCGCCGGTACGCGGTGCTCGCCCAAGCATCTCAGTACACTGTATACTCAGCGAGTGCCATTTACCAGCAAGATGCTCGGCACATGCTCGGCTCCCCCTCCCTGCATGTTGGCGCTCTTTACGGAGTCAGTCCACATGCAGGGATTGGCTGCCACAGCCGGTGATGAATAGCGACGCCGGGAATCAGGTGATCGGAGATCACCGTTGCTATAGTAACCCGCTCGTTAGGTTTCTGTGGCAAGGGTGGCAGCGGTGATGTCCTCGCTTACCAACCTGCAGCCTCTGCTCACTCATTGACTCATAGAGTCTCCCTTCAACCTTAAAAACTATGATACTATGATTGAGTGATTAGACAGCATTCTGATATAGCAGAGCTGCATGTGTTGAAGAAGAAAGAAGACAGAAGACCAGGATCGTGAAGGGGTGAGAGGGAGTAATAAACATGGAGTCTCTTAGTGTGTGTGTATTTATTTCTAATAAAGTATTTTCTCTCTGTGTGATGTCTTTTTTTAACCCTTTATTTAAGAGCCGGGTCAAACTTGGCCTGACAATAAGAATCTCTGGCTTAATACTTGCTGGTTAAACAAACCTGGTATTAACACCTTATTACCCAGCGTGCCACCAGGACCGCTGGTAGAGTTGGATACAGCGCCAAAAGACTGCGCTTTTATGAAAGCGCCGTTTTCTGGGGTGGCTGCGGACTACAATTCGCAGCGGGGGGGTGGCAGAAAACGTGGGCCAACCTGCACTGTGGATTCCAATCTCCAGCTACCTAGGTGTACCTGGCTGGACACAAAAATTGGGCGAAGCCCACGTCTTTTTTTTTTAATTATTTCATGAAATTGATGAAATATCGAAAAAAAAAAAAGGGCTTCCCTGGATTTTACATTGCCAGTTAAGGTAACACCAAGCAGTGGGGTTAGCAGCCAGTAGCTGCTTGGATTACCCTTAGCTACCGTAGCAATAGAAAATGCAGCTGGAACCCCCTTATTTTTTTTTTTTAATAACTAAAAAGAAAAAAAAATGGGCTTCCCTGTATTTTGATTGCCAGCTAAGGTAAATCAGGTAGATGGGATTGGCCTCCCGTAGCCGTCTGCTTTATCAGCGCTGAGAATCAAAAATACAGCCGAACGCTACGTCATTTTTTTTAAATTATTTATTTTGATACAACTACATAATGTGTACATTATATAGATACACTGCTCAAAAAAATAAAAAGAACACTAAAATACCACATCCTAGTTCTAAACGTTCACTTTATTTTTTTAAGCTATATATTATATATATATATATATATATATATATATATATATATATATATATATATATATACACACATATACAGTACAGACCAAAAGTTTGGATACACCTTCTCATTCAAAGAGTTTTCTTTATTTTCATGACTCTGAAAATTGTAGATTCCCATGGAAGGCATCACAACTATGAATTAACACATGTGGAATGAAATACTTAAAAAAGTGTGTAACAATTGAAAATATGTCTTATATTCTAGGTTCTTCAAAGTAGCCACCTTTTTCTTTGATTACTGCTTTGCACACTCTTGGCATTCTCTTGATGAGCTTCAAGAGGAAGTCACCGGAAATGGTTTTCACTTCACAGGTGTGCCCTGTCAGGTTTAATAAGTGGGATTTTTTGCCTTATAAATGGGGTTGGGTTAATCAGTTGTGTTGTGCAGACGTCTGGTGGATACACAGCTGATAGTCCTACTGAATAGACTGTTAGAATTTGTATTATGGCAAGAAATAAGCAGCCAAGTAAAGAAAAATGAGTAGCCATCATTACTTTAAGAAATGAAGGTCAGTTAGTCCGAAAAATTGGGAAAACTTTGAAAGTGTCCCCAAGTGCAGTGGCCAAAACCATCAAACGCTACAAAGAAATTGGCTCACATGAGGACTGCCCCAGGAAAGGAAGACCAAGAGTCACCTCTGCTGCGGAGGATAAGTTTATCCGAGTCACAAGCCTTAGAAATCGCAGGTTAGCAGCAGCTCAGATTAGAGACCAGGTCAATGCCACGCAGAATTCTAGCAGCAGACACATCTCTAGAACAACTGTTAAGAGTAGACTTTGTGCAGCAGGCCTTCATGGTAAAATAGGTGCTAGGAAACCACTGCTAAGGACAGGCAACAAGCAGAAGAGACTTGTTTGGGTCAAAGAACACAAGGAATGGACATTAGACCAGTGGAAATCTGTGCTTTGGTCTGATGAGTCCAAACTTGAGATCTTTGGATCCAACCACTGTGTCTTTGTGCGACGCAGAAAAGGTGATGTACTCCTACATGCCTGGTTCCCACTGTTAAGCATAGAGGAGGAGGTGTGCTGGTGTGGGGGTGCTATGCTGGTGACACTGTTGGTGGTTTATTGGGGATTTTTTCAAAATTGAAGGCATACAGAACCAGCATAGCTACCACAGCATCTTGCAGCGGCGTGCTATTCCATTCGGTTTGCGTTTAGTTGGACCATCATTTCTTTTTCAACAGGACAATGACCCCAAACACACCTCAAGGCTGTGTAAGGGCTATTTGACTAAGAAGGAGAGTGATGGGGTGCTACGCCAGATGACCTGGCCTCCACAGTCACCAGACCTGAACCCAATCGAGATGGTTTGGGGTGAGCTGAACCGCAGAGTGAAGGCAAAAGGGCCAACAAGTGCTAAGCATCTATGAAACTCCTTCAAGACTGTTGTAAAACCATTTCCGGTGACTACCTCTTGAAGCTCATCAAGAGAATGGCAAGAGTGTGCAAAGCAGTAATTAAAGCAAAAGGTGGCTACTTTGAAGAACCTAGAATATAAGACATATTTTCAGTTGTTTCACACTTTTTAGTTAAGTATTTCATTCCACATGTGTTAATTCATAGCTTTGATGCCTTCAATGTTAATCTACAATTTTCAGTCATGAAAATAAAGAAAACTCTTTCAATGAGAACGTGTGTCCAAACATTTTGTCTGTACTGTGTGTGTATATATATATATATATATATATATATATATATATATATATATACTAGAAGGTGGCCCGATTCTACGCATCGGGTATTCTGGAATTTACGTATTGTGCAGTTAATGTATGATTTTTGTTATATATATATATATATATATATATATATATACATATAGATGTTGTTGTGTGTAGTTACCAGTGTTTGTGTAGGGCGCTGTACGTACATGTTCTGGGTGTTGTCTGGGCGGGTGGGGGGGGGTGAGAGCGGTGTTGTTTGTGTTTCGTTGTTTGTGGAGCGCTGTGTGTCTGTAGCGTTGTGTGTGTGTGTTGCGCGGTTTGTGTGGGTGTGGGGTGTGTGTGTGTTTTGGTGGGAGGTATGTTTTGTGCAATGTGTGTGTTGTGCGGTATGTGCGTATATTTGTGTGTGCCGCGGTGTTTGTGTGTTGGGTGTTGTGTATGTGCGGGGTTGTCTGTGTGTGTGAGTGTCTGTGTAGGGCGGTGTTTGTGGTTCCCAGTGTGTGTGTGTGTTTTGGGGGAAGGTGTGCACCCCCAATCGTGCTCCATCCCCCATGCTGCGCACCCCCCATCAGGCTCCATCCCCCATGCTGCGCACCCCCCATTGTGCTCCATCCCCCATGCTGCGCACCACCCATCGTGCTCCATCCCCCATGCTGCGCACTCCCCATCATGCTCCATCCCCCATGCTGCGCACACCCCATCGTGCTCCATCCCCCATGCTGCGCACCCCCCATCGTGCTCCATCCCCCATGCTGCGCACCCCCCATCGTGCTCCATCCGCCATGCTGCGCACCCCCCATCGTGCTCCATCCCCCATGCTGTGCACCCCCCATCGTGCTCCATCCCTCATGCTGGGCACCCCCCATCGTGCTCCACAGTCACACATCAGACAGTATACACGGACTCCTCTGATCGCATACACACACACACACCCCACTTCTCCCTGTGCCCACCGGTGGGCGGTCTCAGCAGCTGTCCTGCACGCCGTGCTCCTCTGCCGACACTCAAAGATCCGATCGCATACACTCACACACACTCACTCACACATCAGAACACACTCCTACACATCCGATCGCATACACTCACACACACACACACACTGACGATATCGCACATACGCGCTCACACAATCACAACATCCGGAGATACCACATGCTTCCGGCTATGTGATCCTCCGGCAGGTCCTGGAAGGTGACCGAGAAGCAAGCGATATCACGGGAAGTTGTGAGTGTGTGGATGCGATCTGATGTGTGTGTGAGAGTGAGTGTGATCTGATGTGTGTGTGTCTGTTATGTGTGTGTGCGTGTGTGTGTTCCGCCGCTGCAGGACGTGGATGCGATCTGATGTGTGTGTGAGGTGTGTGTGAGAGCGAGTGTGATCTGATGTGTGTGTGTCTGTTATGTGTGTGTGCGTGTGTGTGTTCCGCCGCTGCAGGACCTTGATGCGCTCACCTGGCCAATCCGGTGTTTGGGGCGAGCGTCCAATGTGTGACGGGGGCGGGTCAATGCCGAGCGGCAAATCCGTGGGGGGGACGGGGCCATGCCGAGCCCAGCGGCCAATCCGCTGTTTGGGGCGAGCGTCCAATGCGTGAGGGGGCTGGTCCGGGCCGAGCGGCGGGTCCAGGCCGAGCGGCTAATCCATGTGTAGGGGCGGGGCCATGCCGAGCCCAGCGGCCAATCCGCTGTTTAAGGCGAGCGTCCAATGCGTGAGGGGGCGGGTACAGGCCGAGCGGCCAATCCGTGCGGGGGGGGCGGGGCCATGGCGAGCCCATCGGCCAATCTGCTGTTTGTCACCGTAAGGACACAATTTTGGAGCAAGACAGACAGACAGACAGACAGAATAAGGCAATTATTTATATAGATACATAAATACATATATACACAGCTCTGGCAAAAGTTAAGAAACCACTGCAAAAATTTTCAGTTTTTCTGATTTTCTGATTGTGTGATCTGCCTCCAGGTAAGTGGGTGTGACCAGCTGAACAAGACTACATGGCTGTCCCCTCCTGAAACAGACAATCACAGACGCCCATTCTCTGTGTCGGGTCTGTGATTGCCTGATATCACAGTACTGTAAAAATAAATAATTTAAAAAAATGACGTAGCGCTGCACGGTATTTTTGATTCACAGCGCAGATAAAGCGGGCGGCTACGGGCTGCCAACCCTCCATCTGCCTGGCTTTACCTTGGCTGGCGATCAAAATACAGGGAAGCCCATTATTTTTTTTTTATTTAAAAAAAAATGTGTGGGCTCACGCCATATTTTGATTGCCAGACAGGTAAAGTCACGCAGCTGGGGCTGGGATTGTCGACATTGTTTATTAGGGCCATTTCCAGGCTCGTTACCCGACTTGTCCAGCGACTCTGGTGCCGGGTGGCTCGCTGGGTAATAAAGGGGTTAATACCGGCTTTGTATACTCAGATGGTACTAAGCCTGAAATTCATGATGTCACGCCAAATTAGGCATGGCCACTATGAATTTCTAGGAAACAAAAAAAAAAACTTTATTAGAAATAAAACAAAAAAAAACATTTAGAGAATTATTAAAAGATCCTTAGTCCAACGTAATCCACAGGGACGGCAATGTCAGCTCTGCTTGATCACTGTGCACAGACACAGTCTATACAGAAGAAGAAGCAAAGAGGCCCTAGTGTGCACAGACACAGTCTATACAGAGGAAGAAGCAAAGAGGCCCAAGTCAGCTCTGCTACATCACTGTGCACAGAGCAATGTAGCAGGCTGACAGTGAGGGGATGATTGCACTTACATCTCGCATTGCATCTCCCCACTCTCAGGGCAGGAGCAACATGGGCATGACGTCATGGAAGGTCCTGTATCTCCGTGCTGGTTACCGGGCAGCACAGCAATGATCGGAAGCGGAGGCAGAAGCATCGGGAGACAGAGTTTGCAGGAAGCGTCGCAGGACCTGTAAGTATGATCATAATGTTTTTTAATAACGTTCTTTTTTTTTTTTTTTTTTTACAGCCCCTGACTCCAACTGCACTCGAACTGTAACATGAACGTCCCAGGAAAGTCCCAGTGTTCGGGGTCGTGTGCACAAACACCATGTGTTCGGTACGGACCCCGAAGTTTACAGTTTGGGTTCGCCCAGTGCTTTTTTTTGCGGTGGTACGCGCCGGTACGGCGTACCGGAAAATCTGAAGAGCGCTGAGGATAAGCACCTCTGGCTCTGTCCACATGGCTATTTTGTAAATTTGCTATATCATCAGCAATTGGCTGGAGCAGGGTGACCTCTGTGTCTTCCCTCCCCTCCGATCTGATTGGAGCTAGCGTCCATGTGACGCTATCCCTCCAATCAGATGTGGAGGGGCGGTAGGTGCCCGCCCTCTTCAAGTTGTTCATGGACGCACAATATCGAGGTCACGGCCGGTCATCCCGATCTGCCGCCATCCGGTAAGGTATTTGCTCCCCTCTTCTGTCTTCCACTCCCCCCAGACCTCCGTTGCTCCCAGTCATCCGATTCAACCCCCCCCCACCGACCTCCGCTCCCTCACACCTGCCCTGTAATCACTGTGCTGCTCCTGCCGCCGGTGATCGGGTCCCCCAGTGCTCGGCCCCCTGTGCTCGGCCCCCAGTGCTCGCCAACCCCCTGGCCCCCAGTACTCGCCAACCCCCCAGCCCCCAGTGCTCGCCAACGACCCTCCCCCCTCCCTCCGCTTCCCCCTGCTACCTCCAGCGCCATGTCCGCTCCCAGCTGCTAAGCGGGAACACTAGAAAAAAAAAAATCTCACACTTACCAGTCTGCAGCTTCCCGGGACACGTGTGATCGGCTTTAGGACCTGTCAGTAATCAGCTGGTGCAGTCACGCTACAGCATCAGCTGACAGTCTGAGTCCAGCGGTGGGGCCGGCTTTTTACCGCCCAGCTAGTTTAAGCGATCAGGTGATGCTCTGAGGTGACTGCAGCAGATGATTACCGGCGGCTCCTGGAGCGATCAGTCGTGTCCCGGGATTTTGCAGACAGGTGAGTAGTTGTTTTTTTTTGCACTGCTGCATCAGCTGATTGTATAAACGGCTTTTATACAATCAGCTGATGTGTGATGTGATTTACATCCTTGAACCTGACATCATCTGATTGTTTTGCCTTCCAGCAAACCGATCAGATGATATTGGATCCGGATTGGACGGCACGGGACCCTTGACCCAGGATTACTGCGGAGGGGGTTTTTTATTTCAATAAAGATGGAGTCACTAATTGTGTTGTGTTTTATTTCTAGTAAAAATATTTTCTCTGTCTTGTGTTTTTTTTTTTATCTTTGCAAGAAATTCATGGTGGCCATGTCTAATATTGGCGTGACACCATGAATTTTGGGCTTAGGGCCAGTTGATAATACTCAGCTGGCCCTAACCCCTTATTACCCAGCGAGCCACCCAGCTCCAGGGCCGCTGTAAGAGTTGGATACAGCACCAGAATATGGCGCTTCTATGAAAGTGCCATTTTCTGGGGAGGCTGCGGACTGCAATTTGCAGCAGGGGTGCCAAGAAAGCTTGGGCACCCTGCGCTGAAGATTCCAATCCCCAGCTGCCTAGTTGTACCTGGCTGGACACAAAAAATTGTGCAAAGCCCACGTCATTTTTTTTTCTTAAATTATTTCATGAAATTCATGAAATAATTAAAAAAAGGGCTTCCCTATATTTTTGGTTCTCAGCCAGGTACAAATAGGCAGCTGGGGGTTGGGGGCAGCCCATACCTGCCTGCTGTACCTGGCTAGCATACAAAAATGTCAAAGCCCACGTCAGTTTTTTTTTTTTTACATTTTACGTTTTTTGGGCAAAAAACTCCTGCATACAGTCTTGGCTGAAGGATGCTGAGCCTTGTAGTTCGGCAGCTGCTGTCTGCTCTCCTGCATACACTAGTGTATGGACACAAGAAAAGTATTTGTCCAGCTCACCTGCTTGAAATGGAGACCCGTATGCTATGGATCGTGCAAGGAAAGGAAGGTCGGCAAGTCCTTTGTAGAGAATATAGAGGAAAAAATTCCAGCAACTTGATCCAAGCAGGAAAATTTCTTCAAAATCCAAATTCTTTATTTAAATA